>NW_026109243.1:0-64398 GCF_024516045.1 Bombus affinis
AGTCCAACCCCACAACCGATCCGACACGTTCGGAAATTTGAAATATGTCGCCATCATATCGAATAATGAACGCAAGATGGATTGGTTTTAGGTTAGGCTATAGTTTTCGAGCGAGCGCAGCGAGCGAGAGACGCGTATAGGTGTGTCATAAACCAACGGTTTGGCACATACGGACATTGAAATATTCACACCAGCCCGAGGAGCCGGAAGTATTTATCCTATTGCCTACCGACACATATTTACAGTTTATGAATAGTTTCACATAAATAGTACTATTTCCTCATAGTACAGTGCAATGTGATGTCCGAAATGGCTGACAAAATTAGGTAATAACACGAAATATATGGAAGGCAATATAAGGTATATGTATAGCTTGGAAATTGTGACCGTTGCTCGCTCGCTCCGCTCGCTCGTAAAAATCTAGTCCAACCCCACAACCGATCCGACACGTTCGCAAATTTGAAATATGTCGCCATCATATCGAAGAATGACGGAAGATGGATTGGTTTTAGGTTAGGCTATAGTTTTCGAGCAAGCGCAGCGAGCGAGCGACGCGTAAATGTGTGTCTCAAACCAACGGTTTGGCACATACGGACATTGAAATATTCGCACCAGCCCGAGGAGCCGGAAGTATTTATCCTATTGCCTACCGACACATGTTTACAGTTTATGAATAGTTTCACATAAATAGTACTATTTCCACATAGTACAGTGCAATGTGATGTCCGAAATGGCTGACAAAATTAGGTACTAACACGAAATATATGCAAGGCAATATAAGGTATATGTATAGCTTGGAAATTGTGACCGTTGCTCGCTCGCTCCGCTCGCTCGTAAAAATATCGTCCAACCTCACAACCGATCCGACACGTTCCCAAATTTGAAATATGTCGCCACCATATCGAATAATGAACGCAAGATGGATTGGTTTTAGGTTAGGCTATAGCTTTCGTGCGAGCGCAGCGAACGAGAGACGCGTAAAGGTGTGTCACAAACCATCGGTTTGGCACATACGGACATTGATATATTCGCACCAGCCCGAGGAGCCGGAAGTCTTTATCCTATTGCCTTCTGACAAATGTTTACGGTTTACCAATAGTTTCACATAATTAGTACCGTTTCCTCATAGTACAGTGCAACGTGATGTCCGAAATGGCTGACAAAATTAGGTAATAACACGAAATATATGGAAGGCAATATAAGGTGTATGTATAGGTTGGAAATTGTGATCGTTGCTCGCTCGCTCCGCTCGCTCGAAAAAATCTAGTCCAACCTCACAAGCGATCCGACACGTTCGCAAATTTGAAATATGTCGCCACCATATCCAATAATGAACGGAAGATGGATTGGTTTTAGGTTAGGCTATAGCTTTCGTGCGAGCGCAGCGAGCGAGAGCCGCGTAAAGGTGTGTCACAAACCAACGGTTTGGCACATACGGACATTGATATATTCGCACCAGCCCGAGGAGCCGGAAGTATTTATCCTATTGCCTACCGACACATGTTTACAGTTTATGAATAGTTTCACATAAATAGTACTATTTCCTCATAGTACAGTGCAATGTGATGTCCGAAATGGCTGACAAAATTAGGTAATAACACGAAATATATGGAAGGCAATATAAGGTATATGTATAGCTTGGAAATTGTGACCGTTGCTCGCTCGCTCCGCTCGCTCGTAAAAATCTAGTCCAACCTCAGAACCGATCACACACGTTCGCAAATTTGAAATATGTCGCCACCATATCGAATAATGAACGGAAGATGGATTGGTTTTAGGTTAGGCTATAGCTTTCGTGCGAGCGCAGCGAACGAGAGACGCGTAAAGTTGTGTCACAAACCATCGGTTTGGCACATACGGACATTGATATATTCGCACCAGCCCGAGTAGCCGGAAGTATTTATCCTATTGCCTACCGACACATGTTTACAGTTTATGAATAGTTTCACATAAATAGTACTATTTCCACATAGTACAGTGCAATGTGATGTCCGAAATGGCTGACAAAATTAGGTACTAACACGAAATATATGCAAGGCAATATAAGGTATATGTATAGCTTGGAAATTGTGACCGTTGCTCGCTCGCTCCGCTCGCTCGTAAGAATCTCGTCCAACCTCACAACCGATCCGACACGTTCCCAAATTTGAAATATGTCGCCACCATATCGAATAATGAACGGAAGATGGATTGGTTTTAGGTTAGGCTATAGCTTTCGTGCGAGCGCAGCGAGCGAGAGACGCGTAAATGTGTGTCACAAACCAACGGTTTGGCACATACGGACATTGATATATTCGCACCAGCCCGAGGAGCCGGAAGTATTTATCCTATTGCCTACCGACACATGTTTACAGTTTATGAATAGTTTCACATAAATAGTACTATTTCCACATATAACAGTGCAATGTGATGTCCAAAATTGCTGACAAAAGTAGGTAATAATAAGAAATATAAGCAAGGCAATATAAGGTATATGTATTGCTTGGAAATTGTGACCGTTTCTCGCTCGCTCCGCTCGCTCGAAAAAATCTAGTCCAAGCTCACAAGCGATCCGACACGTTCGCAAATTTGAAATATGTCGCCACCATATCCAATAATGAACGGAAGATGGATTGGTTTTAGGTTAGGCTATAGCTTTCGTGCGAGCGCGGCGAGCGAGAGACGCGTAAAGGTGTGTCACAATCCATCGGTTTGGCACATACGGACATTGAAATATTCGCACCATCCCGAGGAGCCGGAAGTCTTTATCCTATTGCTACTGACAAATGTTTACAGTTTACCAATAGTTTCGCATAAATAGTACTATTTCCACATAGTACAGTGCAATGTGATGTCCGAAATGGCTGACGAAATTTGGTAATAACACGAAATATATGGAAGGCAATCTAAGGTATATGTATAGCTTGGAAATTGTGACCATTGCTCGCTCGCTCCGCTCGCTCGTAAAAATCTGGTCCAACCTCACATTCGATCCGACACGTTCCCAAATTTGAAATATGTCGCCAGCATATCCTATAATGAACGGAAGATGGATGGGTTTTAGGTTAGGCTATAGCTTTCGTGCGAGCGCAGCGAGTGAGAGACGCGTAAAGGTGCGTCACAAACCAACGGTTTGGCACATACGGACATTGAAATATTCGCACCAGCCCGAGGAGCCGGAAGTATTTATCCTATTGCCTACCGACACATGTTTACAGTTTATGAATAGTTTCACATAAATAGTACTATTTCCACATAGTACAGTGCAATGTGATGTCCGAAATGGCTGACAAAATTAAGTAATAACACGAAATATATGCCAGGCAATATATGGTATATGTATAGCTTGGAAATTGTGACCGTTGCTCGCTCGCTCCGCTTGCTCGTAAAAATCCAGTCCAACCTCAAATTCGATCCTACACGTTCCCAAATTTGAAATAAGTCGCCTTCATGTCGAATGACTAACGCAAGAGGGATTGTTTTTAGGTTAGGCTATAGCTTTCGAGCGAGCGCAGCGAGCGAGAGACGCGTAAAGGTGTGTCATAAACCAACGGTTTGGCACATAAGGACATTGAAATATTCGCACCAGCCCGAGGAGCCGAAAGTCTTTATCCTATTGCCATCTGACATATGTTTACGGTTTACCAACAGTTTCACATAATTAGTACCGTTTCCTCATAGTACAGTGCAATGTGATGTCCGAAATGGCTGACAAAATTAGGTAATAACACGAAATATATGCCAGGCAATATATGGTATATGTATAGCTTGGAAATTGTGACCGTTGCTCGCTCGCTCCGCTCGCTCGTAAAAATCTAGTCCAACCTCACAACCGATCCGACACGTTCGCAAATTTGAAATATGTCGCCACCATATCCAATAATGAACGGAAGATGGATTGGTTTTAGGTTAGGCTATAGCTTTCGAGCGAGCGCAGCGAGCGAGAGACGCGTAAAGGTGTGTCACAAACCAACGGTTTGGCACATACGGACATTGAAATATTCGCACCAGCCCGAGGAGCCGAAAGTCTTTATCCTATTGCCTTCTGACAAATGTTTACGGTTTACCAACAGTTTCACATAATTAGTACCGTTTCCTCATAGTACAGTGCAATGTGATGTCCGAAGTTGCAGACAAAATTAGATACTAGCACGAAAACTATGCAAGGCAATATATGGTATATGTATAGCTTGGAAATTGTGACCGTTGCTCGCTCGCTCCGCTCGCTCGTAAAAATCTATTCCAACCTCACAACCGATCCGTCACGTTCGCAAATTTGAAATATGTCGCCACCATATCGAATAATGTACGCAAGATGGATTGGTTTTAGATTAGGCTATAGTTTTCGAGCGAGCGCGTCGAGCGAGAGACGCGTAAAGGTGTGTCACAATCCATCGGTTTGGCACATACGGACATTGAAATATTCGCACCAGCCCGAGGAGCCGGAAGTCTTTATCCTATTGCTACTGACAAATGTTTACAGTTTACCAATAGTTTCGCATAAATAGTACTATTTCCACATAGTACAGTGCAATGTGATGTCCGAAATGGCTGACGAAATTTGGTAATAACACGAAATATATGGAAGGCAATCTAAGGTATATGTATAGCTTGGAAATTGTGACCATTGCTCGCTCGCTCCGCTCGCTCGTAAAAATCTAGTCCAACCTCACAACCGATCCGTCACGTTCGCAAATTTGAAATATGTCGCCACCATATCGAATAATGAACGCAAGATGGATTGGTTTACGTTAGGCTACAGCTTTCGTGCGAGCGCAGCGAGCGAGAGACGCGTAAAGGTGTGTCACAAACCAACGGTTTGGCACATACGGACATTGAAATATTCGCACCAGCCCTAGGAGCCGGAAGTCTTTATCCTATTGCCTTCTGACAAATGTTTACGGTTTACCAATAGTTTCACATAATTAGTACCGTTTCCTCATAGTACAGTGCAATGTGATGTCCGAAATGGCTGACAAAATTAAGTAATAACACGAAATATATGCAAGGCAATATATGGTACATGTATAGCTTGGAAATTGTGACCGTTGCTCGCCCGCTCCGCTTGCTCGTAAAAATCCAGTCCAACCTCACATTCGATCCGACACGTTCCCAAATTTGAAATATGTCGCCATCATATCGAATAATGAACGCAAGATGGATTGGTTTTAGGTTAGACTATAGTTTTCGAGCGAGCGCGTCGAGCGAGAGACGCGTAAAGGTGTGTCATAAACCAACGGTTTGGCACATACGGATATTAAAATATTCGTACCAGCTCGAGGGGCCGGAAGTCTTTATCCTATAGCCTTCTGACAAATGTTTACGGTTTAACAATAGTTTCACATAATTAGTACAGTTTCCTCATAGTACAGAGCAATGTGATGTCCGAAATCGCTGACAAAATTAGGTACTAGCACGAAATATAAGCAAGGCAATATAAGGTATATGTATAGCTTGGAAATTGTGACCGTTGCACGCACGCTCCGCTCGCTCGTAAAAATCTGGTCCAACCTCACAACCGATCCCACACGTTCGCAAATTCGAAACATGTCGCCACCATATCGAATAATGAACGGAAGATGGATTGGTTTTAGGTTAGGCTATAGCTTTCGTGCGAGCGCAGCGAGCGAGAGCCGCGTAAAGGTGTGTCACAAACCAACGGTTTGGCACATACGGACATTGAAATATTCGCACCAGCCCAAGGAGCCGAAAGTCTTTATCCTATTGCCTTCTGACAAATGTTTACGGTTTACCAACCGTTTCACATAATTAGTACCGTTTCCTCATAGTACAGTGCAATGTGATGTCCGAAATGGCTGACACAATTAGGTACTAGCACGAAATATATGCAAGGCAATATATGGTATATGTATAGCTTGGAAATTGTGACCGTTGCTCGCTCGCTCCGCTCGCTCGTAAAAATCTAGTCCAACCCCACAACCGATCCGACACGTTCGCAAATTTGAAATATGTCGCCATCATATCGAATAATGAACGCAAGATGGATTGGTGTTATGTTAGGCTATAGTTTTCGAGCGAGCGCGTCGAGCGAGAGACGCGTAAAGGTGTGTCATAAACCAACGGTTTGGCACATACGGACATTGAAATATTCGCACCAGCCCGAGGAGACGGAAGTATTTATCCTATTGCCTACCGACACATGTTTACAGTTTATGAATAGTTTCACATAAATAGTACTATTTCCTCATAGTACAGTGCAATGTGATGTCCGAAATGGCTGACAAAATTGGGTAATAACACGAAATATATGGAAGGCAATATAAGGTATATGTATAGCTTGGAAATTGTGACCGTTGCTCGCTCGCTCCGCTCGCTCGTAAAAATCTAGTCCAACCTCACAACCGATCCCACACGTTCGCAAATTCGAAATATGTCGCCACCATATCGAATAATGAACGGAAGATGGATTGGTTTTAGGTTAGGCCATAGCTTTCGTGCGAGCGCAGCGAACGAGAGACGCGTAAAGGTGTGTCACAAACCAACGGTTTGGCACATCCGGATATTGAAATATTCGCACCAGCCCGAGGGGCCGGAAGTCTTTATCCTATTGCCTTCTGACAAATGTTTACGGTTTACCAATAGTTTCACATAATTAGTACCTTTTCCTCATAGTACAGTGCAACGTGATGTCCGAAATGGCTGACAAAATTAGGTACAAGCACGAAATATATGCAAGACAATATAAGGTGTATGTATAGGTTGGAAATTGTGATCGTTGCTCGCTCGCTCCGCTCGCTCGAAAAAATCTGGTCCAACCTCACAACCGATCCCACACGTTCGCACATTCGAAACATGTCGCCACCATATCGAATAATGAACGGAAGATGGATTGGTTTTAGGTTAGGCCATAGCTTTCGTGCGAGCGCAGCGAACGAGAGACGCGTAAAGGTGTGTCACAAACCATCGGTTTGGCACATACGGACATTGAAATATTCGCACCAGCCCGAGGAATCGGAAGTATTTATCCTATTGCCTACCGACACATGTTTACAGTTTATGAATAGTTTCACATAAATAGTACTATTTCCACATAGTACAATGCAATGTGATGTCCGAAATGGCTGACAAAATTAGGTAATAACACGAAATATATGCAAGGCAATATATGGTATATGTATAGCTTGGAAATTGTGACCGTTGCTCGCTCGCTCCGCTCGCTCGTAAAAATCTAGTCCAACCTCACAACCGATCCGACACGTTCGCAAATTTGAAATATGTCGCCACCATATCCAATAATGAACGGAAGATGGATTGGTTTTAGGTTAGGCTATAGCTTTCGAGCGAGCGCAGCGAGCGAGAGACGCGTAAAGGTGTGTCACAAACCAACGGTTTGGCACATACGGACATTGAAATATTCGCACCAGCCCGAGGAGCCGAAAGTCTTTATCCTATTGCCTTCTGACAAATGTTTACGGTTTACCAACAGTTTCACATAATTAGTACCGTTTCCTCATAGTACAGTGCAATGTGATGTCCGAAGTTGCAGACAAAATTAGATACTAGCACGAAAACTATGCAAGGCAATATATGGTATATGTATAGCTTGGAAATTGTGACCGTTGCTCGCTCGCTCCGCTCGCTCGTAAAAATCTATTCCAACCTCACAACCGATCCGTCACGTTCGCAAATTTGAAATATGTCGCCACCATATCGAATAATGTACGCAAGATGGATTGGTTTTAGATTAGGCTATAGTTTTCGAGCGAGCGCGTCGAGCGAGAGACGCGTAAAGGTGTGTCACAATCCATCGGTTTGGCACATACGGACATTGAAATATTCGCACCAGCCCGAGGAGCCGGAAGTCTTTATCCTATTGCTACTGACAAATGTTTACAGTTTACCAATAGTTTCGCATAAATAGTACTATTTCCACATAGTACAGTGCAATGTGATGTCCGAAATGGCTGACGAAATTTGGTAATAACACGAAATATATGGAAGGCAATCTAAGGTATATGTATAGCTTGGAAATTGTGACCATTGCTCGCTCGCTCCGCTCGCTCGTAAAAATCTAGTCCAACCTCACAACCGATCCGTCACGTTCGCAAATTTGAAATATGTCGCCACCATATCGAATAATGAACGCAAGATGGATTGGTTTACGTTAGGCTACAGCTTTCGTGCGAGCGCAGCGAGCGAGAGACGCGTAAAGGTGTGTCAGAAACCAACGGTTTGGCACATACGGACATTGAAATATTCGCACCAGCCCGAGGAGCCGGAAGTCTTTATCCTATTGCCTTCTCACAAATGTTTACGGTTTACCCATAGTTTCACATAATTAGTACCGTTTCCTCATAGTACAGTGCAACGTGATGTCCGAAATGGCTGACAAAATTAGGTACATGCACGAAATATATGGAAGGCAATATAAGGTATATGTATAGCTTGGAAATTGTGACCGTTGCTCGCACGCTCCGCTCGCTCGTAAAAATCTAGTCCAATCTCACAACCGATCCCACACGTTCGCAAATATGAAATATGTTGCCACCATATCGAATAATGAACGGAAGATGGATTGGTTTTAGGTTAGGCTATAGCTTTCGTGCGAGCGCAGAGAGCGAGTGACGCGTATAGGTGTGTCATAAACCAACGGTTTGGCACATACGGACATTGAAATATTCGCACCAGCCCGAGGAACCGGAAGTATTTATCCTATTGCCTACCGACACATGTTTACAGTTTTTGAATAGTTTCACGTAAATAGTACTATTTCCACATAGTACAATGCAATGTGATGTACGAAATGGCTGACAAATTTAGGTAATAACACGACATATATGCAAGGCAATATAAGGTGTATGTATAAGTTGGAAATTGTGATCGTTGCTCGCTCGCTCCGCTCGCTCGAAAAAATCTAGTCCAACCTCACAACCGATCCGACACGTTCGCAAATTTGAAATATGTCGCCACCATATCGAATAATGAACGCAAGATGGATTGGTTTTAGGTTAGGCTATAGCTTTCGTGCGAGCGCAGAGAGCGAGTGACGCGTATAGGTGTGTCATAAACCAACGGTTTGGCACATACGGACATTGAAATATTCGCACCAGCCCGAGGAGCCGGAAGTATTCATCCTATTGCCTACCGACACATGTTTACAGTTTATGAATAGTTTCACATAAATAGTACTATTTCCTCATAGTACAGTCCAATGTGATGTCCGAAATGGCTGGCAAAATTAGGTAATAACACGACATATATGCAAGGCAATGTAAGGTGTATGTATAGGTTGGAAATAGTGATCGTTGCTCGCTCGCTCCGCTCGCTCGAAAAAATCTGGTCCAACCTCACAACCGATCCCACACGTTCGCAAATTCGAAAGATGTCGCCACCATATCGAATAATGAACGGAAGATGGATTGGTTTTAGGTTAGGCTATAGCTTTCGTGCGAGCGCAGCGAACGAGAGACGCATAAAGGTGTGTCACAAACCATCGGTTTGGCACATACGGACATTGATATATTCGCACCAGCCCGTGGAGCCGGAAGTCTTTATCCTATTGCCTTCTGACAAATGTTTACGGTTTACCAATAGTTTCACATAATTAGTACCGTTTCCTCATAGTACAGTGCAACGTGATGTCCGAAATGGCTGACAAAATTAGGTACAAGCACGAAATATATGCAAGGCAATATAAGGTGTATGTATAGGTTGGAAATTGTGATCGTTGCTCGCTCGCTCCGCTCGCTCGAAAAAATCTAGTCCCACCTCACAACCGATCCGACACGTTCGCAAATTTGAAATATGTCGCAACCATATCGAATAAGAACGGAAGATGGATTGGGTTTTAGGTTAGGCTATAGCTTTCGTGCGAGCGCAGCGAACGAGAGACGCGTAAAGGTGTGTCACAAACCAACGGTTTGGCACATACGGACATTGAAATATTCGCCCGAGGAGCCGGAAGTCTTTATCCTATTGCCTTCTGACAAATGTTTACGGTTTACCAATAGTTTCACATAATTAGTACCGTTTCCTCATATTACAGTGCAACGTGATGTCCGAAATGGCTGACAAAATTAGGTACATGCGCGAAATATATGCAAGACAATATATGGTATATGTATAGCTTGGAAATTGTGACCGTTGCTCGCTCGCTCCGCTCGCTCGTAAAAATCTAGTCCAACCTCACAACCGATCCGACACGTTCGCAAATTTGAATATGTCGCCATCATATCGAATAATGAACGCAAGATGGATTGGTTTTAGGTTAGGCTATTGTTTCGAGCGAGCGCCGCGAGCGAGAGACGCGTAAAGGTGTGTCATAAACCAAACGGTTTGCCACATACGGACATTGAAATATTCGCACCAGCCCGAGGAGCCGGAAGTATTTATCCTATTGCCTACCGACACATGTTTACAGTTTATGAATAGTTTCACATAAATAGTACTATTTCCACATAGCACAATGCAATGTGATGTCCGAAATGGCTTGACAAAATTAGGTAATAACACGACATATATGCAAGGCAATATATGGTGTATGTATAGGTTGGAAATTGTGATCGTTGCTCGCTCGCTCCGCTCGCTCGAAAAAATCTAGTCCACCCTCACAACCGATCCGACACGTTCGCAAATTTGAAATATGTCGCCACCATATCGAATAATGAACGGAAGATGGATTGGTTTTAGGTTGGGCTATAGCTTTCGTGCAAGCGCAGCGAACGAGAGACGCGTAAAGGTGTGTCACAAACCATCGGTTTGGCACATACGGACATTGGATATATTCGCACCAGCCCGAGGTGCCGGAAGACTTTATCCTATTGCCTTCTGACAAATGTTTACGGTTTAACAATAGTTTCACATAAATAGTACTATTTCCTCATAGTACAGTGCAATGTGATGTCCGAAATGGCTGACAAAATTAGGTAATAACACGAAATATATGGAAGGCAATATAAGGTATATGTATAGCTTGGAAATTGTGACCGTTGCTCGCACGCTCCGCTCGCTCGTAAAATCTAGTCCAACCTCACAACCGATCCCACCACGTTCGCAAATTTGAAATATGTCGCCACCATATCCGAATAATGAACGGAAGATGGATTGGTTTAGGTTAGGCTAAGTTTCGAGCGAGCGCAGCGAGCGAGAGACGCGTATAGGTGTGTCACAAACCCAACGGTTTGTCACATACGGACATTGAAATATTCGCACCAGCCCGAGGAGCCGAAAGTATTTATTCCTATTGCCTCTGACAAATGTTACGGTTTACCAACAGTTTCACATAATTAGTACCGTTTCATCATAGTACAGTGCAATGTGATGTCCGAAATGGCTGACAAAATTAGTTAATAACACGAAATATATGGAAGGCAATATAAGGGTATATGTATAGCTTGGAAATTGTGACCGTTGCTCGCACGCTCCGCTCGCTCGTAAAAATCTAGTCCAACCTCACAACCGATCCCACACGTTCGCCAAATTTGAAATATGTCGCCACCATATCGAATAATGAACGGAAGATGGATTGGTTTTAGGTTAGGGCTATAGCTTTCGTGCGAGCGCAGCGAGCGAGTGACGCGTATAGGTGTGTCATAACCAACGGTTTGGCACATACGGACATTGAAATATTCGCACCCAGCCCGAGGAACCGGAAGTATTTATCCTATTGCCTACCGACACATGTTTACAGTTTTTGAAATAGTTTCACATAACTAGTAACATTTCCACATAGTACAATGCAATGTGATGTCCGAAATGGCTGACAAAATTAGGTAATAACACGACATATATGCAAGGCAATATAAGGTATATGTATAGCTTGGAAATTGTGACCGTTGCTCGCTCGCTCCGCTCGCTCGTAAAAATCTAGTCCAACCTCACAATCGATCCCACACGTTCGCAAATTTGAAATACGTCACCACCATATCGAATAATGAACGCAAGATGGATTGGTTTTAGCTTAGGCTATAGTCTTCGAGCGAGCGCAGCGAGCGAGCGACGCGTATAGTTGTGTCATAAACCAACGGTTTGGCACATACGGACATTGAAATATTCGCACCAGCCCGGGGAGCCGGAAGTATTTATCCTATTGCCTACCGACACATGTTTACAGTACATGAATAGTTTCACATAAATAGTACTATTTCCACATAGTACAATGCAATGTGATGTCCGAAATGGCTGACAAAATTATTTAATAACACGACATATATGCAAAGCAATATAAGGTGTATGTATAGGTTGGAAATTGTGATCGTTGCTCGCTCGCTCCGCTCGCTCGTATAAATCTAGTCCAACCTCACAACCGATCCGACACGTTCGCAAATTTGAAATATGTCGCCACCATATCGAATAATGAACGGAAGATGGATTGGTTTTAGGTTAGGCTATAGCTTTCGTGCGAGCGCAGCGAGCGACAGACGCGTATAGGTGTGTCACAAACCAACGGTTTGTCACATACGGACATTGAAATATTCGCACCAGCCCGAGGAGCCGAAAGTATTTATCCTATTGCCTTCTGACAAATGCTTACGGTTTACCAATAGTTTCACATAATTAGTACCGTTTCCTCATAGTACAGTGCAACGTGATGTCCGAAATGGCTGACAAAATTAGGTACATGCACGAAATATATGCAAGACAATATATGGTATATGTATAGCTTGGAAATTGTGATCGTTGCTCGCTCGCTCCGCTCGCTCGTAAAAATCTAGTCCAACCTCACAACCGATCCGACACGTTCGCAAATTTGAAATATGTCACCACCATATCGAATAATGAACGGAAGATGGATTGGTTTTAGGTTAGGCTATAGCTTTCGTGCGAGCGCAGCGAGCGAGAGACGCGTATAGGTGTGTCATAAACCAACGGTTTGGCACATACGGACATTGAAATATTCGCACCAGCCCGGGGAGCCGGAAGTATTTATCCTATTGCCTACCGACACATGTTTACAGTACATGAATAGTTTCACATAAATAGTACTATTTCCACATAGTACAATGCAATGTGATGTCCGAAATGGCTGACAAAATTATTTAATAACACGACATATATGCAAAGCAATATAAGGTGTATGTATAGGTTGGAAATTGTGATCGTTGCTCGCTCGCTCCGCTCGCTCGTATAAATCTAGTCCAACCTCACAACCGATCCGACACGTTCGCAAATTTGAAATATGTCGCCACCATATCGAATAATGAACGGAAGATGGATTGGTTTTAGGTTAGGCTATAGCTTTCGTGCGAGCGCAGCGAGCGACAGACGCGTATAGGTGTGTCACAAACCAACGGTTTGTCACATACGGACATTGAAATATTCGCACCAGCCCGAGGAGCCGAAAGTATTTATCCTATTGCCTTCTGACAAATGCTTACGGTTTACCAATAGTTTCACATAATTAGTACCGTTTCCTCATAGTACAGTGCAACGTGATGTCCGAAATGGCTGACAAAATTAGGTACATGCACGAAATATATGCAAGACAATATATGGTATATGTATAGCTTGGAAATTGTGATCGTTGCTCGCTCGCTCCGCTCGCTCGTAAAAATCTAGTCCAACCTCACAACCGATCCGACACGTTCGCAAATTTGAAATATGTCACCACCATATCGAATAATGAACGGAAGATGGATTGGTTTTAGGTTAGGCTATAGCTTTCGTGCGAGCGCAGCGAGCGAGAGGACGCGTATAGGTGTGTCATAAACCAACGGTTTGGCACATACGGACATTGAAATATTCGCACCAGCCCGAGGAACCGGAAGTATTTATCCTATTGCCTACCGACACATGTTTACAGTTTATGAATAGTTTCACATAAATAGTACTATTTCCACATAGCACAATGCAATGTGATGTCCGAAATGGCTGACAAAATTAGGTAATAACACGACATATATGCAAGGCAATATAAGGTGTATGTATAGGTTGGAAATTGTGATCGTTGGTCGCTCGCTCCGCTCGCTCGAAAAAATCTAGTCCAACCTCACAACCGATCCGACACGTTCGCAAATTTGAAATATGTCGCCACCATATCGAATAATGAACGGAAGATGGATTGGTTTTAGGTTCGGCTATAGCTTTCGTGCGAGCGCAGCGATCGAGAGACGCGTAAAGGTGTGTCACAAACCATCGGTTTGGCACATACGGACATTGATATATTCGCACCAGCCCGAGGAGCCGGAAGACTTTATCCTATTGCCTTCTGACAAATGTTTACGGTTTACCAATAGTTTCACATAATTAGTACCGTTTCCTCATAGTACAGTGCAACGTGATGTCCGAAATGGCTGACAAAATTAGGTACAAGCACGAAATATATGCAAGACAATATATGGTAAATGTATAGCTTGGAAATTGTGACCGTTGCTCGCTCGCTCCGCTCGCTCATAAAAATCTAGTCCAACCCCACAACCGATCCGACACGTTCGCAAATTTGAAATATGTCGCCACCATATCGAATAATGAACAGAAGATGGATTGGTTTTAGGTTAGGCTATAGCTTTCGTGCGAGCGCAGCGAACGAGAGACGCGTAAAGGTGTGTCACAAACCAACGGTTTTGCACATACGGACATTGAAATATTCGCACCAGCCCGAGGAGCCGGAAGTCTTTATCCTATTGCCTTCTGACAAATGTTTACGGTTTACCCATAGTTTCACATAATTAGTACCGTTTCCTCATAGTACAGTGCAACGTGATGTCTGAAATGGCTGACAAAATTAGGTACAAGCACGAAATATATGCAAGACAATATATGGTATATGTATAGCTTGGAAATTGTGACCGTTGCTCGCTCGCTCCGCTCGCTCGTAAAAATCTAGTCCAACCTCACAACCGATCCGACACGTTCGCAAATTTGAAATATGTCGCCATCATATCGAATAATGAACGCAAGATGGATTGGTTTTAGGTTAGGCTATAGTTTTCGAGCGAGCGCCGCGAGCGAGAGACGCGTAAAGGTGTGTCATAAACCAACGGTTTGGCCCATACGGACATTGAAATATTCGCACCAGCCCGAGGAGCCGGAAGACTTTATCCTATTGCCTTCTGACAAATGTTTACGGTTTACCAATAGTTTCACATAATTAGTACCGTTTCCTCATAGTACAGTGGTACGTGATGTCCGAAATGGCTGACAAAATTAGGTGCAAGCACGAAATATATGCAAGACAATATATGGTATATGTATAGCTTGGAAATTGTGACCGTTGCTCGCTCGCTCCGCTCGCTCGTAAAAATCTAGTCCAACCTCATAACCGATCCGACACGTTCGCAAATTCGAAACATGTCGCCACCATATCGAATAATGAACGGAAGATGGATTGGTTTTAGGTTAGGCTATAGCTTTCGTGCGAGCGCAGCGAACGAGAGACGCGTAAAGGTGTGTCACAAACCAACGGTTTGGCACATACGGACATTGAAATATTCGCACCAGCCCGAGGAGCCGGTAGTCTTTATCCTATTGCCTTCTGACAAATGTTTACGGTTTACCAGTAGTTTCACATAATTAGTACCGTTTCCTCATAGTACAGTGCAACGTGATGTCCGAAATGGCAGACAAAATTAGGTACTAGCACGAAAACTATGCAAGGCAATATATGGTATATGTATAGCTTGGAAATTGTGACCGTTGCTCGCTCGCTCCGCTCGTTCGTAAAAATCTAGTCCAACCTCACAACCGATCCGTCACGTTCGCAAATTTGAAATATGTCGCCACCATATCGAATAATGAACGGAAGATTGATTGGTTTTAGGTTAGGCTATAGCTTTCGTGCGAGCGCAGCGAACGAGAGACGCGTAAAGGTGTGTCACAAACCGACGGTTTGGCACATACGGACATTGAAATATTCGCACCAGCCCGAGGAGCCGGAAGTCTTTATCCTATTGCCTACCGACACATGTTTACAGTACATGAATAGTTTCACATAAATTAGTACCTATTTCCACAATAGTACAATGCAATGTGATGTCCGAAATGGCTGACAAAATTAGGTAATAACACGACATATATGCAAGGCAATATAAGGTGTATGTATAGGTTGGAAATTGTGATCGTTGCTCGCTCGCTCCGCTCGCTCGAAAAAATCTAGTCCAACCTCACAACCGATCCGACACGTTCGCAAATTTGAAATATGTCGCCACCATATCGAATAATGAACGGAAGATGGATTGGTTTTAGGTTAGGCTATAGCTTTCGTGCAAGCGCAGCGAACGAGAGACGCGTAAAGGGTGTCACAAACCATCGGTTTGGCACATACGGACATTGATATATTCGCACCAGCCCGAGGAGCCGGAAGACTTTATCCTATTGCCTTCTGACAAATGTTTACGGTTTAACAGTAGTTTCACATAAATAGTACTATTTCCTCATAGTACAGTGCAATGTGATTGTCCGAAATGGCTGACAAAATTAGGTAATACACGAAATATATGGAAGGCAATATAAGGTATATGTATAGCTTGGAAATTGTGACCGTTGCTCGCACGCTCCGCTCGCTCGTAAAAATCTAGTCCAAACCTCACAACCGATCCCACACGTTCGCAAATTTGAAATATGTCGCCACCATATCGAATAATGAACGGAAGATGGATTGGTTTTAGGTTAGGCTATAGCTTTCGTGCGAGCGCAGCGAGCGAGTGACGCGTATAGGTGTGTCATAAACCAACGGTTTGGCACATACGGACATTGAAATATTCGCACCAGCCCGAGGAACCGGAAGTATTTATCCTATTGCCTACCGACCACATGTTTACAGTTTTGAATAGTTTCACATAACTAGTACTATTTCCACATAGAACAATGCAATGTGATGTCCGAAATGGCTGACAAATTAGGTAATAACACGACATATATGCAAGGCAATATAAGGTATATGTATAGCTTGGAAATTGTGACCGTTGCTCGCTCGCTCCGCTCGCTCGTAAAAATCTAGTCCAACCTCACAATCGATCCCACACGTTCGCAAATTTGAAATACGTCACCACCATATCGAATAATGAACGCAGATGGATTGGTTTTTAGGTTAGGCTATAGTCTTCGAGCGAGCGCAGCGAGCGAGCGACGCGTATAGGTGTGTCATAAACCAACGGTTTGGCACATACGGACATTGAAATATTCGCACCAGCCCGGGGAGCCGGAAGTATTTATCCTATTGCCTACCGACACATGTTTACAGTACATGAATAGTTTCACATAAATAGTACTATTTCCACATAGTACAATGCAATGTGATGTCCGAAATGGCTGACAAAATTAGGTAATAACACGACACATATGCAAGGCAATATAAGGTGTATGTATAGGTTGGAAATTGTGATCGTTGCTCGCTCGCTCCGCTCGCTCGTATAAATCTAGTCCAACCTCACAACCGATCCGACACGTTCGCAAATTTGAAATATGTCGCCACCATATCGAATAATGAACGGAAGATGGATTGGTTTTAGGTTAGGCTATAGCTTTCGTGCGAGCGCAGCGAGCGACAGACGCGTAAAGGTGTGTCACAAACCAACGGTTTGTCACATACGGACATTGAAATATTCGCACCAGCCCGAGGAGCCGAAAGTATTTATCCTATTGCCTTCTGACAAATGTTTACGGTTTACCAATAGTTTCACATAATTAGTACCGTTTCCTCATAGTACAGTGCAACGTGATGTCCGAAATGGCTGACAAAATTAGGTACGAGCACGAAATATAAGCAAGACAATATATGGTATATGTATAGCTTGGAAATTGTGACAGTTGCTCGCTCGCTCCGCTCGCTCATAAAAATCTAGTCCAACCCCACAACCGATCCGACACGTTCGCAAATTTGAAATATGTCGCCACTATATCGAATAATGAACGGAAGATGGATTGGTTTTAGGTTAGGCTATAGCTTTCGTGCGAGCGCAGCGAACGAGAGACGCGTAAAGGTGTGTCACAAACCAACGGTTTGGCACATACGGACATTGAAATATTCGCACCAGCCCGAGGAGCCGGAAGTCTTTATCCTATTGCCTTCTGACAAATGTTTACGGTTTACCAATAGTTTCACATAATTAGTACCGTTTCCTCATATTACAGTGCAACGTGATGTCCGAAATGGCTGACAAAATTAGGTACATGCACGAAATATATGCAAGACAATATATGGTATATGTATAGCTTGGAAATTGTGACCGTTGCTCGCACGCTCCGCTCGCTCGTAAAAATCTAGTCCAACCTCACAACCGATCCCACACGTTCGCAAATTTGAAATATGTCGCCACCATATCGAATAATGAACGGAAGATGGATTGTTTTTAGGTTAGGCTATAGCGTTCGTGCGAGCGCAGCGAGCGAGTGACGCGTATAGGTGTGTCATAAACCAACGGTTTGGCACATACGGACATTGAAATATTCGCACCAGCCCGAGGAACCGGAAGTATTTATCCTATTGCCTACCGACACATGTTTACAGTTTTTGAATAGTTTCACATAAATAGTACTATTTCCTCATAGTACAGTGCAATGTGATGTCCGAAATGGCTGACAAAATTAGGTAACAACACGAAATATATGGAAGGCAATATAAGGTATATGTATAGCTTGGAAATTGTGACCGTTGCTCGCTCGCTCCGCTCGCTCGTAAAAATCTAGTCCAACCTCACAACCGATCCGACACGTTCGCAAATTTGAAATATGTCGCCACCATATCGAATAATGAACGGAAGATGGATTGGTTTTAGGTTAGGCTATAGCTTTCGTGCGAGCGCAGCGAGCGACAGACGCGTAAAGGTGTGTCACAAACCAACGGTTTGTCACATACGGACATTGAAATATTCGCACCAGCCCGAGGAGCCGAAAGTATTTATCCTATTGCCTTCTGACAAATGTTTACGGTTTACCAATAGTTTCACATAATTAGTACCGTTTCCTCATAGTACAGTGCAACGTGATGTCCGAAATGGCTGACAAAATTAGGTACGAGCACGAAATATAAGCAAGACAATATATGGTATATGTATAGCTTGGAAATTGTGACAGTTGCTCGCTCGCTCCGCTCGCTCATAAAAATCTAGTCCAACCCCACAACCGATCCGACACGTTCGCAAATTTGAAATATGTCGCCACTATATCGAATAATGAACGGAAGATGGATTGGTTTTAGGTTAGGCTATAGCTTTCGTGCGAGCGCAGCGAACGAGAGACGCGTAAAGGTGTGTCACAAACCAACGGTTTGGCACATACGGACATTGAAATATTCGCACCAGCCCGAGGAGCCGGAAGTCTTTATCCTATTGCCTTCTGACAAATGTTTACGGTTTACCAATAGTTTCACATAATTAGTACCGTTTCCTCATATTACAGTGCAACGTGATGTCCGAAATGGCTGACAAAATTAGGTACATGCACGAAATATATGCAAGACAATATATGGTATATGTATAGCTTGGAAATTGTGACCGTTGCTCGCACGCTCCGCTCGCTCGTAAAAATCTAGTCCAACCTCACAACCGATCCCACACGTTCGCAAATTTGAAATATGTCGCCACCATATCGAATAATGAACGGAAGATGGATTGGTTTTAGGTTAGGCTATAGCGTTCGTGCGAGCGCAGCGAGCGAGTGACGCGTATAGGTGTGTCATAAACCAACGGTTTGGCACATACGGACATTGAAATATTCGCACCAGCCCGAGGAACCGGAAGTATTTATCCTATTGCCTACCGACACATGTTTACAGTTTTTGAATAGTTTCACATAAATAGTACTATTTCCTCATAGTACAGTGCAATGTGATGTCCGAAATGGCTGACAAAATTAGGTAACAACACGAAATATATGGAAGGCAATATAAGGTATATGTATAGCTTGGAAATTGTGACCGTTGCTCGCTCGCTCCGCTCGCTCGTAAAAATCTAGTCCAACCTCACAACCGATCCCACACGTTCGCAAATTTGAAATATGTCGCCACCATATCGAATAATGAACGGAAGATGGATTGGTTTTAGGTTAGGCTCTAGCTTTCGTGCAAGCGCAGCGAACGAGAGACGCGTAAAGGTGTGTCACAAACCATCGGTTTGGCACATACGGACATTGAAATATTCGCACCAGCCCGAGGAGCCGGAAGTCTTTATCCTATTGCCTTCTGACAAATGTTTACGGTTTACCAATAGTTTCACATAATTAGTACCGTTTCCTCATATTACAGTGCAACGTGATGTCCGAAATGGCTGACAAAATTAGGTACATGCACGAAATATATGCAAGACAATATATGGTATATGTATAGCTTGGAAATTGTGACCGTTGCTCGCACGCTCCGCTCGCTCGTAAAAATCTAGTCCAACCTCACAACCGATCCCACACGTTCGCAAATTTGAAATATGTCGCCACCATATCGAATAATGAACGGAAGATGGATTGGTTTTAGGTTAGGCTATAGCGTTCGTGCGAGCGCAGCGAGCGAGTGACGCGTATAGGTGTGTCATAAACCAACGGTTTGGCACATACGGACATTGAAATATTCGCACCAGCCCGAGGAACCGGAAGTATTTATCCTATTGCCTACCGACACATGTTTACAGTTTTTGAATAGTTTCACATAAATAGTACTATTTCCTCATAGTACAGTGCAATGTGATGTCCGAAATGGCTGACAAAATTAGGTAATAACACGACATATATGCAAGGCAATATAAGGTGTATGTATAGCTTGGAAATTGTGACCGTTGCACGCACGCTCCGCTCGCTCGTAAAAATCTAGTTCAACCTCACAATCGATCCCACACGTTCGCAAATTTGAAATACGTCACCACCATATCGAATAATGAACGCAAGATGGATTGGTTTTAGGTTAGGCTATAGTCTTCGAGCGAGCGCAGCGAGCGAGCGACGCGTATAGGTGTGTCATAAACCAACGGTTTGGCACATACGGACATTGAAATATTCGCACCAGCCCGGGGAGCCGGAAGTATTTATCCTATTGCCTACCGACACATGTTTACAGTACATGAATAGTTTCACATAAATAGTACTATTTCCACATAGTACAATGCAATGTGATGTCCGAAATGGCTGACAAAATTAGGTAATAACACGACACATATGCAAGGCAATATAAGGTGTATGTATAGGTTGGAAATTGTGATCGTTGCTCGCTCGCTCCGCTCGCTCGTATAAATCTAGTCCAACCTCACAACCGATCCGACACGTTCGCAAATTTGAAATATGTCGCCACCATATCGAATAATGAACGGAAGATGGATTGGTTTTAGGTTAGGCTATAGCTTTCGTGCGAGCGCAGCGAGCGACAGACGCGTAAAGGTGTGTCACAAACCAACGGTTTGTCACATACGGACATTGAAATATTCGCACCAGCCCGAGGAGCCGAAAGTATTTATCCTGTTGCCTTCTGACAAATGTTTACGGTTTACCAATAGTTTCACATAATTAGTACCGTTTCCTCATAGTACAGTGCAACGTGATGTCCGAAATGGCTGACAAAATTAGGTACGAGCACGAAATATAAGCAAGACAATATATGGTATATGTATAGCTTGGAAATTGTGACAGTTGCTCGCTCGCTCCGCTCGCTCATAAAAATCTAGTCCAACCCCACAACCGATCCGACACGTTCGCAAATTTGAAATATGTCGCCACTATATCGAATAATGAACGGAAGATGGATTGGTTTTAGGTTAGGCTATAGCTTTCGTGCGAGCGCAGCGAACGAGAGACGCGTAAAGGTGTGTCACAAACCAACGGTTTGGCACATACGGACATTGAAATATTCGCACCAGCCCGAGGAGCCGGAAGTCTTTATCCTATTGCCTTCTGACAAATGTTTACGGTTTACCAATAGTTTCACATAATTAGTACCGTTTCCTCATATTACAGTGCAACGTGATGTCCGAAATGGCTGACAAAATTAGGTACATGCACGAAATATATGCAAGACAATATATGGTATATGTATAGCTTGGAAATTGTGACCGTTGCTCGCACGCTCCGCTCGCTCGTAAAAATCTAGTCCAACCTCACAACCGATCCCACACGTTCGCAAATTTGAAATATGTCGCCACCATATCGAATAATGAACGGAAGATGGATTGGTTTTAGGTTAGGCTATAGCGTTCGTGCGAGCGCAGCGAGCGAGTGACGCGTATAGGTGTGTCATAAACCAACGGTTTGGCACATACGGACATTGAAATATTCGCACCAGCCCGAGGAACCGGAAGTATTTATCCTATTGCCTACCGACACATGTTTACAGTTTTTGAATAGTTTCACATAAATAGTACTATTTCCACATAGTACAATGCAATGTGATGTCCGAAATGGCTGACAAAATTAGGTAACAACACGACATATATGCAAGGCAATATAAGGTGTATGTATAGGTTGGAAATTGTGATCGTTGCTCGCTCGCTCCGCTCGCTCGAAAAAATCTAGTCCAACCTCACAACCGATCCGACACGTTCGCAAATTTGAAATATGTCGCCACCATATCGAATAATGAACGGAAGATGGATTGGTTTTAGGTTAGGCTATAGCTTTCGTGCAAGCGCAGCGAACGAGAGACGCGTAAAGGTGTGTCACAAACCATCGGTTTGGCACATACGGACATTGATATATTCGCACCAGCCCGAGGAGCCGGAAGACTTTATCCTATTGCCTTCTGACAAATGTTTACGGTTTAACAGTAGTTTCACATAAATAGTACTATTTCCTCATAGTACAGTGCAATGTGATGTCCGAAATGGCTGACAAAATTAGGTAATAACACGAAATATATGGAAGGCAATATAAGGTATATGTATAGCTTGGAAATTGTGACCGTTGCTCGCACGCTCCGCTCGCTCGTAAAAATCTAGTCCAACCTCACAACCGATCCCACACGTTCGCAAATTTGAAATATGTCGCCACCATATCGAATAATGAACGGAAGATGGATTGGTTTTAGGTTAGGCTATAGCTTTCGTGCGAGCGCAGCGAGCGAGTGACGCGTATAGGTGTGTCATAAACCAACGGTTTGGCACATACGGACATTGAAATATTCGCACCAGCCCGAGGAACCGGAAGTATTTATCCTATTGCCTACCGACACATGTTTACAGTTTATGAATAGTTTCACATAAATAGTACTATTTCCACATAGTACAATGCAATGTGATGTCCGAAATGGCTGACAAAATTAGGTAATAACACGAAATATATGCAAGGCAATATAAGGTGTATGTATAGGTTGGAAATTGTGATCGTTGGTCGCTCGCTCCGCTCGCTCGAAAAAATCTAGTCCAACCTCACAACCGATCCGACACGTTCGCAAATTTGAAATATGTCGCCACCATATCGAATAATGAACGGAAGATGGATTGGTTTTAGGTTCGGCTATAGCTTTCGTGCGATCGCAGCGAACGAGAGACGCGTAAAGGTGTGTCGCAAACCATCGGTTTGGCACATACGGACATTGATATATTCGCACCAGCCCGAGGAGCCGGAAGACTTTATCCTATTGCCTTCTGACAAATGTTTACGGTTTACCAATAGTTTCACATAATTAGTACCGTTTCCTCATAGTACAGTGCAACGTGATGTCCGAAATGGCTGACAAAATTAGGTACAAGCACGAAATATATGCAAGACAATATATGGTATATGTATAGCTTGGAAATTGTGACCGTTGCTCGCTCGCTCCGCTCGCTCATAAAAATCTAGTCCAACCCCACAACCGATCCGACACGTTCGCAAATTTGAAATATGTCGCCACCATATCGAACAATGAACGGAAGATGGATTGGTTTTAGGTTAGGCTATAGCTTTCGTGCGAGCGCAGCGAACGAGAGACGCGTAAAGGTGTGTCACAAACCAACGGTTTGGCACATACGGACATTGAAATATTCGCACCAGCCCGAGGAGCCGGAAGTCTTTATCCTATTGCCTTCTGACAAATGTTTACGGTTTACCCATAGTTTCACATAATTAGTACCGTTTCCTCATAGTACAGTGCAACGTGATGTCTGAAATGGCTGACAAAATTAGGTACAAGCACGAAATATATGCAAGACAATATATGGTATATGTATAGCTTGGAAATTGTGACCGTTGCTCGCTCGCTCCGCTCGCTCATAAAAATCTAGTCCAACCCCACAACCGATCCGACACGTTCGCAAATTTGAAATATGTCGCCACCATATCGAATAATGAACGGAAGATGGATTGGTTTTAGGTTAGGCTATAGCGTTCGTGCGAGCGCAGCGAGCGAGTGACGCGTATAGGTGTGTCATAAACCAACGGTTTGGCACATACGGACATTGAAATATTCGCACCAGCCCGAGGAACCGGAAGTATTTATCCTATTGCCTACCGACACATGTTTACAGTTTTTGAATAGTTTCACATAAATAGTACTATTTCCTCATAGTACAGTGCAATGTGATGTCCGAAATGGCTGACAAAATTAGGTAATAACACGAAATATATGGAAGGCAATATAAGGTATATGTATAGCTTGGAAATTGTGACCGTTGCTCGCACGCTCCGCTCGCTCGTAATAATCTAGTCCAACCTCACAACCGATCCCACACGTTCGCAAATTTGAAATATGTCGCCACCATATCGAATAATGAACGGAAGATGGATTGGTTTTAGGTTAGGCTATAGCTTTCGTGCGAGCGCAGCGAGCGAGTGACGCGTATAGGTGTGTCATAAACCAACGGTTTGGCACATACGGACATTGAAATATTCGCACCAGCCCGAGGAACCGGAAGTATTTATCCTATTGCCTACCGACACATGTTTACAGTTTTTGAATAGTTTCACATAACTAGTACTATTTCCACATAGAACAATGCAATGTGATGTCCGAAATGGCTGACAAAATTAGGTAATAACACGACATATATGCAAGGCAATATAAGGTATATGTATAGCTTGGAAATTGTGACCGTTGCTCGCTCGCTCCGCTCGCTCGTAAAAATCTAGTCCAACCTCACAATCGATCCCACACGTTCGCAAATTTGAAATACGTCACCACCATATCGAATAATGAACGCAAGATGGATTGGTTTTAGGTTAGGCTATAGTCTTCGAGCGAGCGCAGCGAGCGACAGACGCGTAAAGGTGTGTCACAAACCAACGGTTTGTCACATACGGACATTGAAATATTCGCACCAGCCCGAGGAGCCGAAAGTCTTTATCCTATTGCCTTCTGACAAATGTTTACGGTTTACCAATAGTTTCACATAATTAGTACCGTTTCCTCATAGTACAGTGCAACGTGATGTCCGAAATGGCTGACAAAATTAGGTACATGCACGAAATATATGCAAGACAATATATGTTATATGTATAGCTTGGAAATTGTGACCGTTGCTCGCTCGCTCCGCTCGCTCATAAAAATCTAGTCCAACCCCACAACCGATCCGACACGTTCGCAAATTTGAAATATGTCGCCACCATATCGAATAATGAACGGAAGATGGATTGGTTTTAGGTTAGGCTATAGCGTTCGTGCGAGCGCAGCGAGCGAGTGACGCGTATAGGTGTGTCATAAACCAACGGTTTGGCACATACGGACATTGAAATATTCGCACCAGCCCGAGGAACCGGAAGTATTTATCCTATTGCCTACCGACACATGTTTACAGTTTTTGAATAGTTTCACATAAATAGTACTATTTCCTCATAGTACAGTGCAATGTGATGTCCGAAATGGCTGACAAAATTAGGTAACAACACGAAATATATGGAAGGCAATATAAGGTATATGTATAGCTTGGAAATTGTGACCGTTGCTCGCTCGCTCCGCTCGCTCGTAAAAATCTAGTCCAACCTCACAACCGATCCCACACGTTCGCAAATTTGAAATATGTCGCCACCATATCGAATAATGAACGGAAGATGGATTGGTTTTAGGTTAGGCTCTAGCTTTCGTGCAAGCGCAGCGAACGAGAGACGCGTAAAGGTGTGTCACAAACCATCGGTTTGGCACATACGGACATTGAAATATTCGCACCAGCCCGAGGAACCGGAAGTATTTATCCTATTGCCTACCGACACATGTTTACAGTTTATAAATAGTTTCACATAAATAGTACTATTTCCACATAGTACAATGCAATGTGATGTCCGAAATGGCTGACAAAATTAGGTAATAACACGACATATATGCAAGGCAATATAAGGTGTATGTATAGGTTGGAAATTGTGATCGTTGCTCGCTCGCTCCGCTCGCTCTCTAGTCCAACCTCACAACCGATCCGACACGTTCGCAAATTTGAAATATGTCGCCACCATATCGAATAATGAACGGAAGATGGATTGGTTTTAGGTTAGGCTATAGCTTTCGTGCAAGCGCAGCGAACGAGAGACGCGTAAAGGTGTGTCACAAACCATCGGTTTGGCACATACGGACATTGATATATTCGTACCAGCCCGAGGAGCCGGAAGACTTTATCCTATTGCCCTTCTGACAAATGTTTACGGTTTAACAGTAGTTTCACATAAATAAGTACTATTTCCTCATAGTACAGTGCAATGTGATGTCCGAAATGGCTGACAAAATTAGGTAATAACACGAAATATATGGAAGGCAATATAAGGTATATGTATAGCTTGGAAATTGTGACCGTTGCTCGCACGCTCCGCTCGCTCGTATAATCTAGTCCAACCTCACAACCGATCCCACACGTTCGCAAATTTGAAATATGTCGCACCATATCGAATAATGAACGGAAGATGGATTGGTTTTAGGTTAGGCTATAGCTTTCGTGCGAGCGCAGCGAGCGGAGTGACGCGTATAGGTGTGTCATAAACCAACGGTTTGGCACATACGGACATTGAAATATTCGCACCAGCCCGAGGAACCGGAAGTATTTATCCTATTGCCTACCGACACATGTTTACAGTTTTTTGAATAGTTTCACATAACTAGTACTATTTCCACATAGAACAATGCAATGTGATGTCCGAAATGGCTGACAAAATTAGGTAATAACACGACATATATGCAAGGCAATATAAGGTATATGTATAGCTTGGAAATTGTGACCGTTGCTCGCTCGCTCCGCTCGCTCGTAAAAATCTAGTCCAACCTCACAATCGATCCCACACGTTCGCAAATTTGAAATACGTCACCACCATATCGAATAATGAACGCAAGATGGATTGGTTTTAGGTTAGGCTATAGCGTTCGTGCGAGCGCAGCGAGCGAGTGACGCGTATAGGTGTGTCATAAACCAACGGTTTGGCACATACGGACATTGAAATATTCGCACCAGCCCGAGGAACCGGAAGTATTTATCCTATTGCCTACCGACACATGTTTACAGTTTTTGAATAGTTTCACATAAATAGTACTATTTCCACATAGTACAATGCAATGTGATGTCCGAAATGGCTGACAAAATTAGGTAACAACACGACATATATGCAAGGCAATATAAGGTGTATGTATAGGTTGGAAATTGTGATCGTTGCTCGCTCGCTCCGCTCGCTCGAAAAAATCTAGTCCAACCTCACAACCGATCCGACACGTTCGCAAATTTGAAATATGTCGCCACCATATCGAATAATGAACGGAAGATGGATTGGTTTTAGGTTAGGCTATAGCTTTCGTGCAAGCGCAGCGAACGAGAGACGCGTAAAGGTGTGTCACAAACCATCGGTTTGGCACATACGGGACATTGATATATTCGCACCAGCCCGAGGAGCCGGAAGACTTTATCCTATTGCCTTCTGACAAATGTTTACGGTTTAACAGTAGTTTCACATAAATAGTAACTATTTCCTCATAGTACAGTGCAATGTGATGTCCGAAATGGCTGACAAAATTAGGTAATAACACGAAATATATGGAAGGCAATATAAGGTATATGTATAGCTTGGAAATTGTTGACGTTGCTCGCACGCTCCGCTCGCTCGTAAAAATCTAGTCCAACCTCACAACCGATCCCACACGTTCGCAAATTTGAAATATGTCGCCACCATATCGAATAATGAACGGAAGATGGATTGGTTTTAGGTTAGGCTATAGCTTTCGTGCGAGCGCAGCGAGCGAGTGACGCGTATAGGTGTGTCATAAACCAACGGTTTGGCACATACGGACATTGAAATATTCGCACCAGCCCGAGGAACCGGAAGTATTTATCCTATTGCCTACCGACACTTGTTTACAGTTTATGAATAGTTTCACATAAATAGTACTATTTCCACATAGTACAATGCAATGTGATGTCCGAAATGGCTGACAAAATTAGGTAATAACACGAAATATATGCAAGGCAATATAAGGTGTATGTATAGGTTGGAAATTGTGATCGTTGGTCGCTCGCTCCGCTCGCTCGAAAAAATCTAGTCCAACCTCACAACCGATCCGACACGTTCGCAAATTTGAAATATGTCGCCACCATATCGAATAATGAACGGAAGATGGATTGGTTTTAGGTTCGGCTATAGCTTTCGTGCGATCGCAGCGAACGAGAGACGCGTAAAGGTGTGTCGCAAACCATCGGTTTGGCACATACGGACATTGATATATTCGCACCAGCCCGAGGAGCCGGAAAGACTTTATCCTATTGCCTTCTGACAAATGTTTACGGTTTACCAATAGTTTCACATAATTAGTACCGTTTCCTCATATTACAGTGCAACGTGATGTCCGAAATGGCTGACAAAATTAGGTACAAGCACGAATATATGCAAGACAATATATGGTATATGTATAGCTTGGAAATTGTGACCGTTGCTCGCTCGCTCCGCTCGCTCATAAAAATCTAGTCCAACCCCACAACCGATCCGACACGTTCGCAAATTTTGAAATATGTCGCCACCATATCGAACAATGAACGGAAGATGGATTGGTTTTAGGTTAGGCTATAGCTTTCGTGCGAGCGCAGCGAACGAGAGACGCGTAAAGGTGTGTCACAAACCAACGGTTTGGCACATACGGACATTGAAATATTCGCACCAGCCCGAGGAGCCGGAAGTCTTTATCCTATTGCCTTCTGACAAATGTTTACGGTTTACCCATAGTTTCACATAATTAGTACCGTTTCCTCATAGTACAGTGCAACGTGATGTCTGAAATGGCTGACAAAATTAGGTACAAGCACGAAATATATGCAAGACAATATATGGTATATGTATAGCTTGGAAATTGTGACCGTTGCTCGCTCGCTCCGCTCGCTCATAAAAATCTAGTCCAACCCCACAACCGATCCGACACGTTCGCAAATTTGAAATATGTCGCCACCATATCGAATAATGAACGGAAGATGGATTGGTTTTAGGTTAGGCTATAGCGTTCGTGCGAGCGCAGCGAGCGAGTGACGCGTATAGGTGTGTCATAAACCAACGGTTTGGCACATACGGACATTGAAATATTCGCACCAGCCCGAGGAACCGGAAGTATTTATCCTATTGCCTACCGACACATGTTTACAGTTTTTGAATAGTTTCACATAAATAGTACTATTTCCTCATAGTACAGTGCAATGTGATGTCCGAAATGGCTGACAAAATTAGGGTAACAACACGAAATATATGGAAGGCAATATAAGGTATATGTATAGCTTGGAAATTGTGACCGTTGCTCGCTCGCTCCGCTCGCTCGTAAAAATCTAGTCCAACCTCACAACCGATCCCCACACGTTCGCAAATTTGAAATATGTCGCCACCATATCGAATAATGAACGGAAGATGGATTGGTTTTAGGTTAGGCTCTAGCTTTCGTGCAAGCGCAGCGAACGAGAGACGCGTAAAGGTGTGTCACAAACCATCGGTTTGGCACATACGGACATTGAAATATTCGCACCAGCCCGAGGAACCGGAAGTATTTATCCTATTGCCTACCGACACATGTTTACAGTTTATAAATAGTTTCACATAAATAGTACTATTTCCACATAGTACAATGCAATGTGATGTCCGAAATGGCTGACAAAATTAGGTAATAACACGACATATATGCAAGGCAATATAAGGTGTATGTATAGGTTGGAAATTGTGATCGTTGCTCGCTCGCTCCGCTCGCTCGAAAAAATCTAGTCCAACCTCACAACCGATCCGACACGTTCGCAAATTTGAAATATGTCGCCACCATATCGAATAATGAACGGAAGATGGATTGGTTTTAGGTTAGGCTATAGCTTTCGTGCAAGCGCAGCGAACGAGAGACGCGTAAAGGTGTGTCACAAACCATCGGTTTGGCACATACGGACATTGATATATTCGTACCAGCCCGAGGAGCCGGAAGACTTTATCCTATTGCCTTCTGACAAATGTTTACGGTTTAACAGTAGTTTCACATAAATAGTACTATTTCCTCATAGTACAGTGCAATGTGATGTCCGAAATGGCTGACAAAATTAGGTAATAACACGAAATATATGGAAGGCAATATAAGGTATATGTATAGCTTGGAAATTGTGACCGTTGCTCGCACGCTCCGCTCGCTCGTAATAATCTAGTCCAACCTCACAACCGATCCCACACGTTCGCAAATTTGAAATATGTCGCCACCATATCGAATAATGAACGGAAGATGGATTGGTTTTAGGTTAGGCTATAGCTTTCGTGCGAGCGCAGCGAGCGAGTGACGCGTATAGGTGTGTCATAAACCAACGGTTTGGCACATACGGACATTGAAATATTCGCACCAGCCCGAGGAACCGGAAGTATTTATCCTATTGCCTACCGACACTTGTTTACAGTTTATGAATAGTTTCACATAAATAGTACTATTTCCACATAGTACAATGCAATGTGATGTCCGAAATGGCTGACAAAATTAGGTAATAACACGAAATATATGCAAGGCAATATAAGGTGTATGTATAGGTTGGAAATTGTGATCGTTGGTCGCTCGCTCCGCTCGCTCGAAAAAATCTAGTCCAACCTCACAACCGATCCGACACGTTCGCAAATTTGAAATATGTCGCCACCATATCGAATAATGAACGGAAGATGGATTGGTTTTAGGTTCGGCTATAGCTTTCGTGCGATCGCAGCGAACGAGAGACGCGTAAAGGTGTGTCGCAAACCATCGGTTTGGCACATACGGACATTGATATATTCGCACCAGCCCGAGGAGCCGGAAGACTTTATCCTATTGCCTTCTGACAAATGTTTACGGTTTACCAATAGTTTCACATAATTAGTACCGTTTCCTCATAGTACAGTGCAACGTGATGTCCGAAATGGCTGACAAAATTAGGTACAAGCACGAAATATATGCAAGACAATATATGGTATATGTATAGCTTGGAAATTGTGACCGTTGCTCGCTCGCTCCGCTCGCTCATAAAAATCTAGTCCAACCCCACAACCGATCCGACACGTTCGCAAATTTGAAATATGTCGCCACCATATCGAACAATGAACGGAAGATGGATTGGTTTTAGGTTAGGCTATAGCTTTCGTGCGAGCGCAGCGAACGAGAGACGCGTAAAGGTGTGTCACAAACCACGGTTTGGCACATACGGACATTGAAATATTCGCACCAGCCCGAGGAGCCGGAAGTCTTTATCCTATTGCCTTCTGACAAATGTTTACGGTTTACCCATAGTTTCACATAATTAGTACCGTTTCCTCATAGTACAGTGCAACGTGATGTCTGAAATGGCTGACAAAATTAGGTACAAGCACGAAATATATGCAAGACAATATATGGTATATGTATAGCTTGGAAATTGTGACCGTTGCTCGCTCGCTCCGCTCGCTCATAAAAATCTAGTCCAACCCCACAACCGATCCGACACGTTCGCAAATTTGAAATATGTCGCCACCATATCGAATAATGAACGGAAGATGGATTGGTTTTAGGTTAGGCTATAGCGTTCGTGCGAGCGCAGCGAGCGAGTGACGCGTATAGGTGTGTCATAAACCAACGGTTTGGCACATACGGACATTGAAATATTCGCACCAGCCCGAGGAACCGGAAGTATTTATCCTATTGCCTACCGACACATGTTTACAGTTTTTGAATAGTTTCACATAAATAGTACTATTTCCTCATAGTACAGTGCAATGTGATGTCCGAAATGGCTGACAAAATTAGGTAACAACACGAAATATATGGAAGGCAATATAAGGTATATGTATAGCTTGGAAATTGTCCGTTGCTCGCTCGCTCCGCTCGCTCGTAAAAATCTAGTCCAACCTCACAACCGATCCCACACGTTCGCAAATTTGAAATATGTCGCCACCATATCGAATAATGAACGGAAGATGGATTGGTTTTAGGTTAGGCTCTAGCTTTCGTGCAAGCGCAGCGAACGAGAGACGCGTAAAGGTGTGTCACAAACCATCGGTTTGGCACATACGGACATTGAAATATTCGCACCAGCCCGAGGAACCGGAAGTATTTATCCTATTGCCTACCGACACATGTTTACAGTTTATAAATAGTTTCACATAAATAGTACTATTTCCACATAGTACAAATGCAATGTGATGTCCGAAATGGCTGACAAAATTAGGTAATAACACGACATATATGCAAGGCAATATAAGGTGTATGTAGTAGGTTGGAAATTGTGATCGTTGCTCGCTCGCTCCGCTCGCTCGAAAAAATCTAGTCCAACCTCACAACCGATCCGACACGTTCGCAAATTTGAAATATGTCGCCACCATATCGAATAATGAACGGAAGATGGATTGGTTTTAGGTTAGGCTATAGCTTTCGTGCAAGCGCAGCGAACGAGAGACGCGTAAAGGTGTGTCACAAACCATCGGTTTGGCACATACGGACATTGATATATTCGTACCAGCCCGAGGAGCCGGAAGACTTTATCCTATTGCCTTCTGACAAATGTTTACGGTTTAACAGTAGTTTCACATAAATAGTACTATTTCCTCATAGTACAGTGCAATGTGATGTCCGAAATGGCTGACAAAATTAGGTAATAACACGAAATATATGGAAGGCAATATAAGGTATATGTATAGCTTGGAAATTGTGACCGTTGCTCGCACGCTCCGCTCGCTCGTAATAATCTAGTCCAACCTCACAACCGATCCCACACGTTCGCAAATTTGAAATATGTCGCCACCATATCGAATAATGAACGGAAGATGGATTGGTTTTAGGTTAGGCTATAGCTTTCGTGCGAGCGCAGCGAGCGAGTGACGCGTATAGGTGTGTCATAAACCAACGGTTTGGCACATACGGACATTGAAATATTCGCACCAGCCCGAGGAACCGGAAGTATTTATCCTATTGCCTACCGACACATGTTTACAGTTTTTGAATAGTTTCACATAACTAGTACTATTTCCACATAGAACAATGCAATGTGATGTCCGAAATGGCTGACAAAATTAGGTAATAACACGACATATATGCAAGGCAATATAAGGTATATGTATTAGCTTGAAATTGTGACCGTTGCTCGCTCGCTCCGCTCGCTCGTAAAAATCTAGTCCAACCTCACAATCGATCCCACACGTTCGCAAATTTGAAATACGTCACCACCATATCGAATAATGAACGCAAGATGGATTGGTTTTAGGTTAGGCTATAGCGTTCGTGCGAGCGCAGCGAGCGAGTGACGCGTATAGGTGTGTCATAAACCAACGGTTTGGCACATACGGACATTGAAATATTCGCACCAGCCCGAGGAACCGGAAGTATTTATCCTATTGCCTACCGACACATGTTTACAGTTTTTGAATAGTTTCACATAAATAGTACTATTTCCACATAGTACAATGCAATGTGATGTCCGAAATGGCTGACAAAATTAGGTAACAACACGACATATATGCAAGGCAATATAAGGTGTATGTATAGGTTGGAAATTGTGATCGTTGCTCGCTCGCTCCGCTCGCTCGAAAAAATCTAGTCCAACCTCACAACCGATCCGACACGTTCGCAAATTTGAAATATGTCGCCACCATATCGAATAATGAACGGAAGATGGATTGGTTTTAGGTTAGGCTATAGCTTTCGTGCAAGCGCAGCGAACGAGAGACGCGTAAAGGTGTGTCACAAACCATCGGTTTGGCACATACGGACATTGATATATTCGCACCAGCCCGAGGAGCCGGAAGACTTTATCCTATTGCCTTCTGACAAATGTTTACGGTTTAACAGTAGTTTCACATAAATAGTACTATTTCCTCATAGTACAGTGCAATGTGATGTCCGAAATGGCTGACAAAATTAGGTAATAACACGAAATATATGGAAGGCAATATAAGGTATATGTATAGCTTGGAAATTGTGACCGTTGCTCGCACGCTCCGCTCGCTCGTAAAAATCTAGTCCAACCTCACAACCGATCCCACACGTTCGCAAATTTGAAATATGTCGCCACCATATCGAATAATGAACGGAAGATGGATTGGTTTTAGGTTAGGCTATAGCTTTCGTGCGAGCGCAGCGAGCGAGTGACGCGTATAGGTGTGTCATAAACCAACGGTTTGGCACATACGGACATTGAAATATTCGCACCAGCCCGAGGAACCGGAAGTATTTATCCTATTGCCTACCGACACTTGTTTACAGTTTATGAATAGTTTCACATAAATAGTACTATTTCCACATAGTACAATGCAATGTGATGTCCGAAATGGCTGACAAAATTAGGTAATAACACGAAATATATGCAAGGCAATATAAGGTGTATGTATAGGTTGGAAATTGTGATCGTTGGTCGCTCGCTCCGCTCGCTCGAAAAAATCTAGTCCAACCTCACAACCGATCCGACACGTTCGCAAATTTGAAATATGTCGCCACCATATCGAATAATGAACGGAAGATGGATTGGTTTTAGGTTCGGCTATAGCTTTCGTGCGATCGCAGCGAACGAGAGACGCGTAAAGGTGTGTCGCAAACCATCGGTTTGGCACATACGGACATTGATATATTCGCACCAGCCCGAGGAGCCGGAAGACTTTATCCTATTGCCTTCTGACAAATGTTTACGGTTTACCAATAGTTTCACATAATTAGTACCGTTTCCTCATAGTACAGTGCAACGTGATGTCCGAAATGGCTGACAAAATTAGGTACAAGCACGAAATATATGCAAGACAATATATGGTATATGTATAGCTTGGAAATTGTGACCGTTGCTCGCTCGCTCCGCTCGCTCATAAAAATCTAGTCCAACCCCACAACCGATCCGACACGTTCGCAAATTTGAAATATGTCGCCACCATATCGAACAATGAACGGAAGATGGATTGGTTTTAGGTTAGGCTATAGCTTTCGTGCGAGCGCAGCGAACGAGAGACGCGTAAAGGTGTGTCACAAACCAACGGTTTGGCACATACGGACATTGAAATATTCGCACCAGCCCGAGGAGCCGGAAGTCTTTATCCTATTGCCTTCTGACAAATGTTTACGGTTTACCCATAGTTTCACATAATTAGTACCGTTTCCTCATAGTACAGTGCAACGTGATGTCTGAAATGGCTGACAAAATTAGGTACAAGCACGAAATATATGCAAGACAATATATGGTATATGTATAGCTTGGAAATTGTGACCGTTGCTCGCTCGCTCCGCTCGCTCATAAAAATCTAGTCCAACCCCACAACCGATCCGACACGTTCGCAAATTTGAAATATGTCGCCACCATATCGAATAATGAACGGAAGATGGATTGGTTTAGGTTAGGCTATAGCGTTCGTGCGAGCGCAGCGAGCGAGTGACGCGTATAGGTGTGTCATAAACCAACGGTTTGGCACATACGGACATTGAAATATTCGCACCAGCCCGAGGAACCGGAAGTATTTATCCTATTGCCTACCGACACATGTTTACAGTTTTTGAATAGTTTCACATAAATAGTACTATTTCCTCATAGTACAGTGCAATGTGATGTCCGAAATGGCTGACAAAATTAGGTAATAACACGAAATATATGGAAGGCAATATAAGGTATATGTATAGCTTGGAAATTGTGACCGTTGCTCGCACGCTCCGCTCGCTCGTAATAATCTAGTCCAACCTCACAACCGATCCCACACGTCGCAAATTTGAAATATGTCGCCACCATATCGAATAATGAACGGAAGATGGATTGGTTTTAGGTTAGGCTATAGTCTTCGAGCGAGCGCAGCGAGCGACAGACGCGTAAAGGTGTGTCACAAACCAACGGTTTGTCACATACGGACATTGAAATATTCGCACCAGCCCGAGGAGCCGAAAGTCTTTATCCTATTGCCTTCTGACAAATGTTTACGGTTTACCAATAGTTTCACATAATTAGTACCGTTTCCTCATAGTACAGTGCAACGTGATGTCCGAAATGGCTGACAAAATTAGGTACATGCACGAAATATATGCAAGACAATATATGTTATATGTATAGCTTGGAAATTGTGACCGTTGCTCGCTCGCTCCGCTCGCTCATAAAATCTAGTCCAACCCCACAACCGATCCGACACGTTCGCAAATTTGAAATATGTCGCCACCATATCGAATAATGAACGGAAGATGGATTGGTTTTAGGTTAGGCTATAGCGTTCGTGCGAGCGCAGCGAGCGAGTGACGCGTATAGGTGTGTCATAAACCAACGGTTTGGCACATACGGACATTGAAATATTCGCACCAGCCCGAGGAAACCGGAAGTATTTATCCTATTGCCTACCGACACATGTTTACAGTTTTTGAATAGTTTCACATAAATAGTACTATTTCCTCATAGTACAGTGCAATGTGATGTCCGAAATGGCTGACAAAATTAGGTAACAACACGAAATATATGGAAGGCAATATAAGGTATATGTATAGCTTGGAAATTGTGACCGTTGCTCGCTCGCTCCGCTCGCTCGTAAAAATCTAGTCCAACCTCACAACCGATCCCACACGTTCGCAAATTTGAAATATGTCGCCACCATATCGAATAATGAACGGAAGATGGATTGGTTTTAGGTTAGGCTCTAGCTTTCGTGCAAGCGCAGCGAACGAGAGACGCGTAAAGGTGTGTCACAAACCATCGGTTTGGCACATACGGACATTGAAATATTCGCACCAGCCCGAGGAACCGGAAGTATTTATCCTATTGCCTACCGACACATGTTTACAGTTTATAAATAGTTTCACATAAATAGTACTATTTCCACATAGTACAATGCAATGTGATGTCCGAAATGGCTGACAAAATTAGGTAATAACACGACATATATGCAAGGCAATATAAGGTGTATGTATAGGTTGGAAATTGTGATCGTTGCTCGCTCGCTCCGCTCGCTCGAAAAAATCTAGTCCAACCTCACAACCGATCCGACACGTTCGCAAATTTGAAATATGTCGCCACCATATCGAATAATGAACGGAAGATGGATTGGTTTTAGGTTAGGCTATAGCTTTCGTGCAAGCGCAGCGAACGAGAGACGCGTAAAGGTGTGTCACAAACCATCGGTTTGGCACATACGGACATTGATATATTCGTACCAGCCCGAGGAGCCGGAAGACTTTATCCTATTGCCTTCTGACAAATGTTTACGGTTTAACAGTAGTTTCACATAAATAGTACTATTTCCTCATAGTACAGTGCAATGTGATGTCCGAAATGGCTGACAAAATTAGGTAATAAACGAAATATATGGAAGGCAATATAAGGTATATGTATAGCTTGGAAATTGTGACCGTTGCTCGCACGCTCCGCTCGCTCGTAATAATCTAGTCCAACCTCACAACCGATCCCACACGTTCGCAAATTTGAAATATGTCGCCACCATATCGAATAATGAACGGAAGATGGATTGGTTTTAGGTTAGGCTATAGCTTTCGTGCGAGCGCAGCGAGCGAGTGACGCGTATAGGTGTGTCATAAACCAACGGTTTGGCACATACGGACATTGAAATATTCGCACCAGCCCGAGGAACCGGAAGTATTTATCCTATTGCCTACCGACACATGTTTACAGTTTTTGAATAGTTTCACATAACTAGTACTATTTCCACATAGAACAATGCAATGTGATGTCCGAAATGGCTGACAAAATTAGGTAATAACACGACATATATGCAAGGCAATATAAGGTATATGTATAGCTTGGAAATTGTGACCGTTGCTCGCTCGCTCCGCTCGCTCGTAAAAATCTAGTCCAACCTCACAATCGATCCCACACGTTCGCAAATTTGAAATACGTCACCACCATATCGAATAATGAACGCAAGATGGATTGGTTTTAGGTTAGGCTATAGTCTTCGAGCGAGCGCAGCGAGCGAGCGACGCGTATAGGTGTGTCATAAACCAACGGTTTGGCACATACGGACATTGAAATATTCGCACCAGCCCGGGGAGCCGGAAGTATTTATCCTATTGCCTACCGACACATGTTTACAGTACATGAATAGTTTCACATAAAAAGTACTATTTCCACATAGTACAATGCAATGTGATGTCCGAAATGGCTGACAAAATTAGGTAATAACACGACATATATGCAAGGCAATATAAGGTGTATGTATAGGTTGGAAATTGTGATCGTTGCTCGCTCGCTCCGCTCGCTCGTATAAATCTAGTCCAACCTCACAACCGATCCGACACGTTCGCAAATTTGAAATATGTCGCCACCATATCGAATAATGAACGGAAGATGGATTGGTTTTAGGTTAGGCTACAGCTTTCGTGCGAGCGCAGCGAGCGACAGACGCGTAAAGGTGTGTCACAAACCAACGGTTTGTCACATACGGACATTGAAATATTCGCACCAGCCCGAGGAGCCGAAAGTCTTTATCCTATTGCCTTCTGACAAATGTTTACGGTTTACCAACAGTTTCACATAATTAGTACCGTTTCCTCATAGTACAGTGCAATGTGATGTCCGAAATGGCAGACAAAATTAGGTAACAACACGAAATATATGGAAGGCAATATAAGGTATATGTATAGCTTGGAAATTGTGACCGTTGCTCGCTCGCTCCGCTCGCTCGTAAAAATCTAGTCCAACCTCACAACCGATCCCACACGTTCGCAAATTTGAAATATGTCGCCACCATATCGAATAATGAACGGAAGATGGATTGGTTTTAGGTTAGGCTCTAGCTTTCGTGCAAGCGCAGCGAACGAGAGACGCGTAAAGGTGTGTCACAAACCATCGGTTTGGCACATACGGACATTGAAATATTCGCACCAGCCCGAGGAACCGGAAGTATTTATCCTATTGCCTACCGACACATGTTTACAGTTTATAAATAGTTTCACATAAATAGTACTATTTCCACATAGTACAATGCAATGTGATGTCCGAAATGGCTGACAAAATTAGGTAATAACACGACATATATGCAAGGCAATATAAGGTGTATGTATAGGTTGGAAATTGTGATCGTTGCTCGCTCGCTCCGCTCGCTCGAAAAAATCTAGTCCAACCTCACAACCGATCCGACACGTTCGCAAATTTGAAATATGTCGCCACCATATCGAATAATGAACGGAAGATGGATTGGTTTTAGGTTAGGCTATAGCTTTCGTGCAAGCGCAGCGAACGAGAGACGCGTAAAGGTGTGTCACAAACCATCGGTTTGGCACATACGGACATTGATATATTCGTACCAGCCCGAGGAGCCGGAAGACTTTATCCTATTGCCTTCTGACAAATGTTTACGGTTTAACAGTAGTTTCACATAAATAGTACTATTTCCTCATAGTACAGTGCAATGTGATGTCCGAAATGGCTGACAAAATTAGGTAATAACACGAAATATATGGAAGGCAATATAAGGTATATGTATAGCTTGGAAATTGTGACCGTTGCTCGCACGCTCGCTCGCTCGTAAAAATCTAGTCCAACCTCACAACCGATCCGACACGTTCGCAAATTTGAAATATGTCGCCATCATATCGAATAATGAACGCAAGATGGATTGGTTTTAGGTTAGGCTATAGCTTTGGTGCGAGCGCAGCGAGCGAGAGACGCGTAAAGGTGTGTCACAAACCAACGGTTTGGCACATACGGACATTGAAACATTAGCACCAGCCCGAGGAGCCGGAAGTCTTTATCCTATTGCCTACTGACAAATGCTTACAGTTTATGAATAGTTTCACATAAATAGTACTATTTCCACATATAACAGTGCAATGTGATGTCCAAAATGGCTGACAAAAGTAGGTAATAATAAGAAATATAAGCAAGGCAATATCAGGTATATGTATAGCTTGGAAATTGTGACCGTTGCTCGCTCGCTCCGCTCGCTCGTAAAAATCTCGTCCAACCTCACAATCGATCCGACACGTTCCCAAATTTGAAATATGTCGCCACCATATCGAATAATGAACGGAAGATGGATTGGTTTTTGGTTAGGCTATAGCTTTCGTGCGAGCGCAGCGAGCGAGAGACGCTTAAATGTGTTTCACAAACCAACGGATTGGCACATACGGATATTGAAATTTTCGCACCAGCCCGAGGGGCCGGAAGTCTTTATCCTATTGCCTTCTGACAAATGTTTACGGTTTACCAACAGTTTCACATAATTAGTACCGTTTCCTCATAGTACAGTGCAATGTGATGTCCGAAATGGCAGACAAAATTAGGTAATAACACGACATATATGCAAGGCAATATAAGGTGTATGTATAGGTTGGAAATTGTGATCGTTGCTCGCTCGCTCCGCTCGCTCGAAAAAATCTAGTCCAACCTCACAACCGATCCGACACGTTCGCAAATTTGAAATATGTCGCCACCATATCGAATAATGAACGGAAGATGGATTGGTTTTAGGTTAGGCTATAGCTTTCGTGCAAGCGCAGCGAACGAGAGACGCGTAAAGGTGTGTCACAAACCATCGGTTTGGCACATACGGACATTGATATATTCGTACCAGCCCGAGGAGCCGGAAGACTTTATCCTATTGCCTTCTGACAAATGTTTACGGTTTAACAGTAGTTTCACATAAATAGTACTATTTCCTCATAGTACAGTGCAATGTGATGTCCGAAATGGCTGACAAAATTAGGTAATAACACGAAATATATGGAAGGCAATATAAGGTATATGTATAGCTTGGAAATTGTGACCGTTGCTCGCACGCTCGCTCGCTCGTAAAAATCTAGTCCAACCTCACAACCGATCCGACACGTTCGCAAATTTGAAATATGTCGCCATCATATCGAATAATGAACGCAAGATGGATTGGTTTTAGGTTAGGCTATAGCTTTGGTGCGAGCGCAGCGAGCGAGAGACGCGTAAAGGTGTGTCACAAACCAACGGTTTGGCACATACGGACATTGAAACATTAGCACCAGCCCGAGGAGCCGGAAGTCTTTATCCTATTGCCTACTGACAAATGCTTACAGTTTATGAATAGTTTCACATAAATAGTACTATTTCCACATATAACAGTGCAATGTGATGTCCAAAATGGCTGACAAAAGTAGGTAATAATAAGAAATATAAGCAAGGCAATATCAGGTATATGTATAGCTTGGAAATTGTGACCGTTGCTCGCTCGCTCCGCTCGCTCGTAAAAATCTCGTCCAACCTCACAATCGATCCGACACGTTCCCAAATTTGAAATATGTCGCCACCATATCGAATAATGAACGGAAGATGGATTGGTTTTTGGTTAGGCTATAGCTTTCGTGCGAGCGCAGCGAGCGAGAGACGCTTAAATGTGTTTCACAAACCAACGGATTGGCACATACGGATATTGAAATTTTCGCACCAGCCCGAGGGGCCGGAAGTCTTTATCCTATTGCCTTCTGACAAATGTTTACGGTTTACCAACAGTTTCACATAATTAGTACCGTTTCCTCATAGTACAGTGCAATGTGATGTCCGAAATGGCAGACAAAATTAGGTAATAACACGACATATATGCAAGGCAATATAAGGTGTATGTATAGGTTGGAAATTGTGATCGTTGCTCGCTCGCTCCGCTCGCTCGAAAAAATCTAGTCCAACCTCACAACCGATCCGACACGTTCGCAAATTTGAAATATGTCGCCACCATATCGAATAATGAACGGAAGATGGATTGGTTTTAGGTTAGGCTATAGCTTTCGTGCGAGCGCAGCGAACGAGAGACGCGTAAAGGTGTGTCACAAACCAACGGTTTGGCACATACGGACATTGAAATATTCGCACCAGCCCGAGGAGCCGGAAGTCTTTATCCTATTGCCTTCTGACAAATGTTTACGGTTTACTAATAGTCTCACATAATTAGTACCGTTTCCTCATAGTACAGTGCAACGTGATGTCCGAAATGGCTGACAAAATTAGGTACAAGCACGAAATATATGCAAGACAATATATGGTATATGTATAGCTTGGAAATTGTAACCGTTGCTCGCACGCTCCGCTCGCTCGTAAAAATCTAGTCCAACCTCACAACCGATCCGACACGTTCGCAAATTTGAAATATGTCGCCATCATATCGAATAATGAACGCAAGATGGATTGGTTTTAGGTTTGGCTATAGTTTTCGAGCGAGCGCAGCGAGCCAGAGACGCGTAAAGGTGTGTCACAAACCAACGATTTGGCACATACGGACATTGAAATATTCGCACCAGCCCGAGGAGCCGAAAGTCTTTATCCTATTGCCTACCGACACATGTTTACAGTTTATGAATAGTTTCACATAAACAGTACTATTTCCTCATAGTACAGTGCAATGTGATGTCCGAAATGGCTGACAAAATTAGGTAATAACACGAAATATATGGAAGGCAATATAAGGTATATGTATAGCTTGGAAATTGTGACCGTTGCTCGCTCGCTCCGCTCGCTCGTAAAAATCTAGTCCAACCTCAGAACCGATCCCACACATTCGCAAATTTGAAATATGTCGCCACCATATCAAATAATGAACGGAAGATGGATTGGTTTTAGGTTAGGCTATAGTTTTCGAACGAGCGCAGCGAGCGAGAGACGCGTAAATGTGTGTCACAAACCAACGATTTGGCACATATGGATATTGAAATATTCGCACCAGCCCGAGGGGCCGGAAGACTTTATCCTATTGCCTTCTGACAAATGTTTACGGTTTACCAATAGTTTCACATAATTAGTACCGTTTCCTCATAGTACAGAGCAATGCGATGTCCGAAGTCGCTGACAAAATTAGGTACTAGCACGAAATATAAGCAAGGCAATATAAGGTATATGTATAGCTTGGAAATTGTGACCGTTGCACGCTCGCTCCGCTCGCTCGTAAAAATCTGGTCCAACCTCACAACCGATCCCGCACGTTCGCAAATTCGAAACATGTCGCCACCATATCGAATAATGAACGGAAGATGGATTGGTTTTAGGTTAGGCTATAGCTTTCGTGCGAGCGCAGCGAGCGAGAGACGCGTAAAGGTGTGTCACATACCAACGGTTTGGCACATACGGACATTGAAATATTCGCACCAGCCCGAGGAGCCGAAAGTCTTTATCCTATTGCCTTCTGACAAATGTTTACGGTTTACCAACAGTTTCACATAATTAGTACCGTTTCCTCATAGTACAGTGCAATGTGATTTCCGAAATGGCAGACAAAATTAGGTAATAACACGACATATATGCAAGGCAATATAAGGTGTATGTATAGGTTGGAAATTGTGATCGTTGCTCGCTCGCTCCGCTCGCTCGAAAAAATCTAGTCCAACCTCACAACCGATCCGACACGTTCGCAAATTTGAAATATGTCGCCACCATATCGAATAATGAACGGAAGCTGGATTGGTTTTAGGTTAGGCTATAGCTTTCGTGGGAGCGCAGCGAGCGAGAGACGCGTAAAGGTGTGTCACAAACCAACGGTTTGGCACATACGGACATTGAAATATTCGCACCAGCCCGAGGAGACGAAAGTCTTTATCCTATTGCCTTCTGACAAATGTTTACGGTTTACCAACAGTTTCACATAATTAGTACCGTTTCCTCATAGTACAGTGCAATGTGATGTCCGAAATGGCAGACAAAATTAGGTAATAACACGACATATATGCAAGGCAATATAAGGTGTATGTATAGGTTGGAAATTGTGATCGTTGCTCGCTCGCTCCGCTCGCTCGAAAAAATCTAGTCCAACCTCACAACCGATCCGACACGTTCACAAATTTGAAATATGTCGCCACCATATCGAATAATGAACGGAAGATGGATTGGTTTTAGGTTAGGCTATAGCTTTCGTGCGAGCGCAGCGAACGAGAGACGCGTAAAGGTGTGTCACAAACCAACGGTTTGGCACATGCGGACATTGAAATATTCGCACCAGCCCGAGGAGCCGGAAGTCCTTATCCTATTGCCTCCTGACAAATGTTTACGGTTTACCAATAGTTTCACATAATTAGTACCGTTTCCTCATAGTACGGAGCAATGTGATGTCCGAAATCGCTGACAAAATTAGGTACTAGCACGAAATATAAGCAAGGCAATGTAAGGTATATGTATAGCTTGGAAATTGTGACCGTTGCACGCTCGCTCCGCTCGCTCGTAAAAATCTGGTCCAACCTCACAACCGATCCCACACGTTCGCAAATTCGAAACATGTCGCCACCATATACAATAATGAACGGAAGATGGATTGGTTTTAGGTTAGGCTATAGCTTTCGTGGGAGCGCAGCGAGCGAGAGACGCGTAAAGGTGTGTCACAAACCAACGGTTTGGCACATCGAAATATTCGCACCAGCCCGAGGAGCCGAAAGTCTTTATCCTATTGCCTTCTGACAAATGTTTACGGTTTACCAACAGTTTCACATAATTAGTACCGTTTCCTCATAGAACAGAGCAATGTGATGTCCGAAATCGCTGACAAAATTAGGTACTAGCACGAAATATAAGCAAGGCAATATAAGGTATATGTATAGCTTGGAAATTGTGACCGTTGCACGCTCGCTCCGCTCGCTCGTAAAAATCTGGTCCAACCTCACAACCGATCCCACACGTTCGCAAATTCGAAACATGTCGCCACCATATCGAATAATGAACGGAAGATGGATTGGTTTTAGGTTAGGCTATAGCTTTGGTGCGAGCGCAGCGAGCGAGAGACGCGTAAAGGTGTGTCACAAACCAACGGTTTGGCACATACGGACATTGAAATATTCGCACCAGCCCGAGGAGCCGAAAGTCTTTATCCTATTGCCTTCTCACAAATGTTTACGGTTTACCAACAGTTTCACATAATTAGTACCGTTTCCTCATAGTACAGTGCAATGTGATGTCCGAAATGGCAGACAAAATTAGGTAATAACACGACATATATGCAAGGCAATATAAGGTGTATGTATAGGTTGGAAATTGTGATCGTTGCTCGCTCGCTCCGCTCGCTCGAAAAAATCTAGTCCATCCTCACAACCGATCCGACACGTTCGCAAATTTGAAATATGTCGCCACCATATCGAATAATGAACGGAAGATGGATTGGTTTTAGGTTAGGCTATAGCTTTCTAACGAGCACGGCTAGCGAGGGACGCGGAGAGGTGTGTCACAATCCATCGGTTTGGCACATACGGACATTGAAATATTCGCACCAGCCCGAGGAGCCGGAAGTCTTTATCCTATTGCTACTGACAAATGTTTACAGTTTACCAATAGTTTCGCATAAATAGTACTATTTCCACATAGTACAGTGCAATGTGATGTCCGAAATGGCTGACAAAATTTGGTAATAACACGAAATATATGCAAGGCAATATATGGTATATGTATAGCTTGGAAATTGTGACCGTTGCTCGCTCGCTCCGCTCGCTCGTAAAAATCTAGTCCAACCTCAGAACCGATCCCACACATTCGCAAATTTGAAATATGTCGCCACCATATCGAATAATGAACGGAAGATGGATTGGTTTTAGGTTAGGCTATAGTTTTCGAACGAGCGCAGCGAGCGAGAGACGCGTAAATGTGTGTCACAAACCAACGATTTGGCACATACGGATATTGAAATATTCGCACCAGCCCGAGGGGCCGGAAGACTTTATCCTATTGCCTTCTGACAAATGTTTACGGTTTACCAATAGTTTCACATAATTAGTACCGTTTCCTCATAGTACAGAGCAATGCGATGTCCGAAATCGCTGACGAAATTAGGTACTAGCACGAAATATAAGCAAGGCAATATAAGGTATATGTATAGCTTGGAAATTGTGACCGTTGCACGCTCGCTCCGCTCGCTCGTAAAAATCTGGTCCAACCTCACAACCGATCCCACACGTTCGCAAATTCGAAACATGTCGCCACCATATCGAATAATGAACGGAAGATGGATTGGTTTTAGGTTAGGCTATAGCTTTCGTGCGAGCGCAGCGAGCGAGAGACGCGTAAAGGTGTGTCACAAACCAACGGTTTGGCACATACGGACATTGAAATATTCGCACCAGCCCGAGGAGCCGAAAGTCTTTATCCTATTGCCTTCTGACAAATGTTTACGGTTTACCAACAGTTTCACATAATTAGTACCGTTTCCTCATAGTACAGTGCAATGTGATGTCCGAAATGGCAGACAAAATTAGGTAATAACACGACCTATATGCAAGGCAATATAAGGTGTATGTATAGGTTGGAAATTGTGATCGTTGCTCGCTCGCTCCGCTCGCTCGAAAAAATCTAGTCCAACCTCACAACCGATCCGACACGTTCGCAAATTTGAAATATGTCGCCACCATATCGAATAATGAACGGAAGGTGGATTGGTTTTAGGTTAGGCTATAGCTTTCGTGGGAGCGCAGCGAGCGAGAGACGCGTAAAGGTGTGTCACAGACCAACGGTTTGGCACATACGGACATTGAAATATTCGCACCAGCCCGAGGAGACGAAAGTCTTTATCCTATTGCCTTCTGACAAATGTTTACGGTTTACCAACAGTTTCACATAATTAGTACCGTTTCCTCATAGTACAGTGCAATGTGATGCCCGAAATGGCAGACAAAATTAGGTAATAACACGACATATATGCAAGGCAATATAAGGTGTATGTATAGGTTGGAAATTGTGATCGTTGCTCGCTCGCTCCGCTCGCTCGAAAAAATCTAGTCCAACCTCACAACCGATCCGACACGTTCACAAATTTGAAATATGTCGCCACCATATCGAATAATGAACGGAAGATGGATTGGTTTTAGGTTAGGCTATAGCTTTCGTGCGAGCGCAGCGAACGAGAGACGCGTAAAGGTGTGTCACAAACCAACGGTTTGGCACATGCGGACATTGAAATATTCGCACCAGCCCGAGGAGCCGGAAGTCTTTATCCTATTGCCTCCTGACAAATGTTTACGGTTTACCAATAGTTTCACATAATTAGTACCGTTTCCTCATAGTACAGAGCAATGTGATGTCCGAAATCGCTGACAAAATTAGGTACTAGCACGAAAAGTAAGCAAGGCAATATAAGGTATATGTACAGCTTGGAAATTGTGACCGTTGCACGCTCGCTCCGCTCGCTCGTAAAAATCTGGTCCAACCTCACAACCGATCCCACACGTTCGCAAATTCGAAACATGTCGCCACCATATACAATAATGAACGGAAGATGGATTGGTTTTAGGTTAGGCTATAGCTTTCGTGGGAGCGCAGCGAGCGAGAGACGCGTAAAGGTGTGTCACAAACCAACGGTTTAGCACATTGAAATATTCGCACCAGCCCGAGGAGCCGAAAGTCTTTATCCTATTGCCTTCTGACAAATGTTTACGGTTTACCAACAGTTTCACATAATTAGTACCGTTTCCTCATAGTACAGAGCAATGTGATGTCCGAAATCGCTGACAAAATTAGGTACTAGCACGAAATATAAGCAAGGCAATATAAGGTATATGTATAGCTTGGAAATTGTGACCGTTGCACGCTCGCTCCGCTCGCTCGTAAAAATCTGGTCCAACCTCACAACCGATCCCACACGTTCGCAAATTCGAAACATGTCGCCACCATATCGAATAATGAACGGAAGATGGATTGGTTTTAGGTTAGGCTATAGCTTTGGTGCGAGCGCAGCGAGCGAGAGACGCGTAAAGGTGTGTCACAAACCAACGGTTTGGCACATACGGACATTGAAATATTCGCACCAGCCCGAGGAGCCGAAAGTCGTTATCCTATTGCCTTCTCACAAATGTTTACGGTTTACCAATAGTTTCACATAATTAGTACCGTTTCCTCATAGTACAGTGCAATGTGATGTCCGAAATGGCAGACAAAATTAGGTAATAACACGACATATATGCAAGGCAATATAAGGTGTATGTATAGGTTGGAAATTGTGATCGTTGCTCGCTCGCTCCGCTCGCTCGAAAAAATCTAGTCCAACCTCACAACCGATCCGACACGTTCGCAAATTTGAAATATGTCGCCACCGTATCGAATAATGAACGGAAGCTGGATTGGTTTTAGGTTAGGCTATAGCTTTCGAACGAGCACGGCTAGCGAGGGACGCGGAGAGGTGTGTCACAATCCATCGGTTTGGCACATACGGACATTGAAATATTCGCACCAGCCCGAGGAGCCGGAAGTCTTTATCCTATTGCTACTGACAAATGTTTACAGTTTACCAATAGTTTCGCATAAATAGTACTATTTCCACATAGTACAGTGCAATGTGATGTCCGAAATGGCTGACAAAATTTGGTAATAACACGAAATATATGCAAGGCAATATATGGTATATGTATAGCTTGGAAATTGTGACCGTTGCTCGCTCGCTCCGCTCGCTCGTAAAAATCTAGTCCAACCTCACAACCGATCCGACACGTTCGCAAATTTGAAATATGTCGCCATCATATCGAATAATGAACGCAAGATGGATTGGTTTTAGGTTAGGCTATAGCTTTCGTGCGAGCGCAGCGTACGAGAGACGCGTAAAGGTGTGTCACAAACCAACGGTTTGGCACATACGGACATTGAAATATTCGCACCAGCCCGAGGAGCCGGAAGTCTTTATCCTATTGCCTTCTTACAAATGTTTACGGTTTACTAATTGTTTCACATAATTAGTACCGTTTCCTCATAGTACAGTGCAATGTGATGTCCGAAATGGCTGACAAAATTTGGTAATAACACGAAATATATGGAAGGCAATCTATGGTATATGTATAGCTTGGAAATTGTGACCGTTGCTCGCTCGCTCCGCTCGGTCGTAAAAATCTAGTCCAACCTCACATCCGATCCGACACGTTCCCAAATTTGAAATAAGTCGCCTCCATGTCGAATGACTAACGCAAGAGGGATTGTTTTTAGGTTAGGCCATAGCTTTCAAGCGAGCACGGCGAGCGAGGGACGCGGAGAGGTGTGTCACAATCCATCGGTTTGGCACATACGGACATTGAAATATTCGCACCAGCCCGAGGAGCCGGAAGTCTTTATCCTATTGCCTTCTGACAAATGTTTACGGTTTACCAATAGTTTCACATAATTAGTACCGTTTCCTCATAGTACAGTGCAGCGTGATGTCCGAAATGGCTGACAAAATTAGGTACAAGCTCGAAATTTTTGCAAGACAATATATGGTATATGTATAGCTTGGAAATTGTGACCGTTGCTCGCTCGCTCCGCTCGCTCGTAAAAATCTAGTCCAACCACACAACCGATCCGACACGTTCGCAAATTTGAAATATGTCGCCATCATATCGAATAATGAACGCAAGATGGATTGGTTTTAGGTTAGGCTATAGCTTTCGTGCGAGCGCAGCGAGCGAGAGACGCGTAAAGGTGTGTCACAAACCAACGGTTTGGCACATACGGACATTGAAACATTAGCACCAGCCCGAGGAGCCGGAAGTCTTTATCCTATTGCCTACTGACAAATGCTTACAGTTTATGAATAGTTTCACATAAATAGTACTATTTCCACATATAACAGTGCAATGTGATGTCCAAAATGGCTGACAAAAGTAGGTAATAATAAGAAATATAAGCAAGGCAATATCAGGTATATGTATAGCTTGGAAATTGTGACCGTTGCTCGCTCGCTCCGCTCGCTCGTAAAAATCTCGTCCAACCTCACAACCGATCCGACACGTTCCCAAATTTGAAATATGTCGCCACCATATCGAATAATGAACGGAAGATGGATTGGTTTTTGGTTAGGCTATAGCTTTCGTGCGAGCGCAGCGAGCGAGAGACGCTTAAATGTGTTTCACAAACCAACGGTTTGGCACATACGGATATTGAAATTTTCGCACCAGCCCGAGGGGCCGGAAGTCTTTATCCTATTGCCTTCTGACAAATGGTTACGGTTTACCAACAGTTTCACATAATTAGTACCGTTTCCTCATAGTACAGTGCAATGTGATGTCCGAAATGGCAGACAAAATTAGGTAATAACACGACATATATGCAAGGCAATATAAGGTGTATGTATAGGTTGGAAATTGTGATCGTTGCTCGCTCGCTCCGCTCGCTCGAAAAAATCTAGTCCAACCTCACAACCTATCCGACACGTTCGCAAATTTGAAATATGTCGCCACCATATCGAATAATGAACGGAAGATGGATTGGTTTTAGGTTAGGCTATAGCTTTCGTGCGAGCGCAGCGAACGAGAGACGCGTAAAGGTGTGTCACAAACCAACGGTTTGGCACATACGGACATTGAAATATTCGCACCAGCCCGAGGAGCCGGAAGTCTTTATCCTATTGCCTTCTGACAAATGTTTACGGTTTACCAATAGTCTCACATAATTAGTACCGTTTCCTCATAGTACAGTGCAACGTGATGTCCGAAATGGCTGACAAAATTAGGTACAAGCACGAAATATATGCAAGACAATATATGGTATATGTATAGCTTGGAAATTGTAACCGTTGCTCGCTCGCTCCGCTCGCTCGTAAAAATCTAGTCCAACCTCACAACCGATCCCACACGTTCGCAAATTTGAAATATGTCGCCACCATATCGAATAATGAACGGAAGATGGATTGGTTTTAGGTTAGGCTATAGCTTTCGTGCGAGCGCAGCGAACGGGAGACGCGTAAAGGTGTGTCACAAACCATCGGTTTGGCACATACGTACATTGATATATTCGCACCAGCCCGAGGAGCCGGAAGTCTTTATCCTATTGCCTTCTGACAAATGTTTACGATTTACCAATAGTCTCACATAATTAGTACCGTTTCCTCATAGTACAGTGCAATGTGATGTCCGAAATGGCAGACAAAATTAGGTAATAACACGACATATATGCAAGGCAATATAAGGTGTATGTATAGGTTGGAAATTGTGATCGTTGCTCGCTCGCTCCGCTCGCTCGAAAAAATCTAGTCCAACCTCACAACCGATCCGACACGTTCGCAAATTTGAAATATGTCGCCACCATATCGAATAATGAACGGAAGATGGATTGGTTTTAGGTTAGAATATAGCTTTCGTGCGAGCTCAGCGAACGAGAGACGCGTATCGGTGTGTCATAAACCAACGGTTTGGCACATACGGTCATTGAAATATTCGCGCCAGCCCGAGGTGCCGGAAGTATTTATCCTATTGCCTACCGACACATGTTTACAGTTTATGAATAGTTTCACATAAATAGTACTATTTCCACATAGTACAATGCAATGTGATGTCCGAAATGGCTGACAAAATTAGGTAATAACACGACATATATGCAAGGCAAAATAAGGTGTATGTATAGGTTGGAAATTGTGATCGTTGCTCGCTCGCTCCGCTCGCTCGAAAAAATCTAGTCCAACCTCACAACCGATCCGACACGTTCGCAAATTTGAAATATGTCGCCACCATATCGAATAATGAACGGAAGATGGATTGGTTTTAGGTTAGGCTATAGCTTTCGTGCGAGCGCAGCGAACGAGAGACGCGTAAAGGTGTGTCACAAACCAACGGTTTGGCACATACGGACATTGAAATATTCGCACCAGCCCGAGGAGCCGGAAGTCTTTATCCTATTGCCTTCTGACAAATGTTTACGGTTTACCAATAGTCTCACATAATTAGTACCGTTTCCTCATAGTACAGTGCAACGTGATGTCCGAAATGGCTGACAAAATTAGGTACAAGCACGAAATATATGCAAGACAATATATGGTATATGTATAGCTTGGAAATTGTAACCGTTGCTCGCTCGCTCCACTCGCTCGTAGAAATCTAGTCCAACCTCACAACCGATCCCACACGTTCGCAAATTTGAAATATGTCGCCACCATATCGAATAATGAACGGAAGATGGATTGGTTTTAGGTTAGGCTATAGCTTTCGTGCGAGCGCAGCGAACGGGAGACGCGTAAAGGTGTGTCACAAACCATCGGTTTGGCACATACGGACATTGATATATTCGCACCAGCCCGAGGAGCCGGAAGTCTTTATCCTATTGCCTTCTGACAAATGTTTACGGTTTACCAATAGTCTCACATAATTAGTACCGTTTCCTCATAGTACAGTGCAATGTGATGTCCGAAATGGCAGACAAAATTAGTTAATAACACGACATATATGCAAGGCAATATAAGGTGTATGTATAGGTTGGAAATTGTGATCGTTGCTCGCTCGCTCCGCTCGCTCGAAAAAATCTAGTCCAACCTCACAACCGATCCGACACGTTCGCAAATTTGAAATATGTCGCCACCATATCGAATAATGAACGGAAGATGGATTGGTTTTAGGTTAGGCTATAGCTTTCGTGCGAGCTCAGCGAACGAGAGACGCGTATCGGTGTGTCATAAACCAACGGTTTGGCACATACGGTCATTGAAATATTCGCGCCAGCCCGAGGTGCCGGAAGTATTTATCCTATTGCCTACCGACACATGTTTACAGTTTATGAATAGTTTCACATAAATAGTACTATTTCCACATAGTACAATGCAATGTGATGTCCGAAATGGCTGACAAAATTAGGTACTAGCACGAAATATAAGCAAGGCAATATAAGGTATATGTATAGCTTGGAAATTGTGACCGATGCTCGCTCGCTCCGCTCGCTCGTAAAAATCTAGTCCAACCCCACAACCGATCCGACACGTTCGCAAATTTGAAATATGTCGCCACCATATCGAATAATGAACGGAAGATGGATTGGTTTTAGGTTAGGCTATAGCTTTCGTGCGAGCTCAGCGAACGAGAGACGCGTATCGGTGTGTCATAAACCAACGGTTTGGCACATACGGTCATTGAAATATTCGCGCCAGCCCGAGGTGCCGGAAGTCTTTATCCTATTGCCTTCTGACAAATGTTTACGGTTTACCAATAGTTTCACATAATTAGTACCGTTTCCTCATAGTACAGAGCAATGTGATGTCCGAAATCGCTGACAAAATTAGGTACTAGCACGAAATATAAGCAAGGCAATATAAGGTATATGTATAGCTTGGAAATTGTGACCGTTGCACGCTCGCTCCGCTCGCTCGTAAAAATCTGGTCCAACCTCACAACCGATCCCACACGTTCGCAAATTCGAAACATGTCGCCACCATATACAATAATGAACGGAAGATGGATTGGTTTTAGGTTAGGCTATAGCTTTCGTGGGAGCGCAGCGAGCGAGAGACGCGTAAAGGTGTGTCACAAACCAACGGTTTGGCACATTGAAATATTCGCACCAGCCCGAGGAGCCGAAAGTCTTTATCCTATTGCCTTCTGACAAATGTTTACCTTTTACCAACAGTTTCACATAATTAGTACCGTTTCCTCATAGTACAGAGCAATGTGATGTCCGAAATCGCTGACAAAATTAGGTACTAGCACGAAATATAAGCAAGGCAATATAAGGTATATGTATAGCTTGGAAATTGTGACCGTTGCACGCTCGCTCCGCTCGCTCGTAAAAATCTGGTCCAACCTCACAACCGATCCCACACGTTCGCAAATTCGAAACATGTCGCCACCATATCGAATAATGAACGGAAGATGGATTGGTTTTAGGTTAGGCTATAGCTTTGGTGCGAGCGCAGCGAGCGAGAGACGCGTAAAGGTGTGTCACAAACCAACGGTTTGGCACATACGGACATTGAAATATTCGCACCAGCCCGAGGAGCCGGAAGTCTTTATCCTATTGCCTTCTGACAAACGTTTACGGTTTACTAATTGTTTCACATAATTAGTACCGTTTCCTCATAGTACAGTGCAATGTGATGTCCGAAATGGCTGACAAAATTTGGTAATAACACGAAATATATGGAAGGCAATCTATGGTATATGTATAGCTTGGAAATTGTGACCGTTGCTCGCTCGCTCCGCTCGGTCGTAAAAATCTAGTCCAACCTCACATCCGATCCGACACGTTCCCAAATTTGAAATAAGTCGCATCCATGTCGAATGACTAACGCAAGAGGGATTGTTTTTAGGTTAGGCCATAGCTTTCAAGCGAGCACGGCGAGCGAGGGACGCGGAGAGGTGTGTCACAATCCATCGGTTTGGCACATACGGACATTGAAATATTCGCACCAGCCCGAGGAGCCGGAAGTCTTTATCCTATTGCCTTCTGACAAATGTTTACGGTTTACCAATAGTTTCACATAATTAGTACCGTTTCCTCATAGTACAGTGCAGCGTGATGTCCGAAATGGCTGACAAAATTAGGTACAAGCTCGAAGTTTTTGCAAGACAATATATGGTATATGTATAGCTTGGAAATTGTGACCGTTGCTCGCTCGCTCCGCTCGCTCGTAAAAATCTAGTCCAACCTCACAACCGATCCGACACGTTCGCAAATTTGAAATATGTCGCCATGATATCGAATAATGAACGCAAGATGGATTGGTTTTAGGTTAGGCTATAGCTTTCGTGCGAGCGCAGCGAGCGAGAGACGCGTAAAGGTGTGTCACAAACCAACGGTTTGGCACATACGGACATTGAAACATTAGCACCAGCCCGAGGAGCCGGAAGTCTTTATCCTATTGCCTACTGACAAATGCTTACAGTTTATGAATAGTTTCACATAAATAGTACTATTTCCACATATAACAGTGCAATGTGATGTCCAAAATGGCTGACAAAAGTAGGTAATAATAAGAAATATAAGCAAGGCAATATCAGGTATATGTATAGCTTGGAAATTGTGACCGTTGCTCGCTCGCTCCGCTCGCTCGTAAAAATCTCGTCCAACCTCACAACCGATCCGACACGTTCCCAAATTTGAAATATGTCGCCACCATATCGAATAATGAACGGAAGATGGATTGGTTTTAGGTTAGGCTATAGCTTTCGTGCGAGCGCAGCGAACGAGAGACGCGTAAAGGTGTGTCACAAACCAACGGTTTGGCACATGCGGACATTGAAATATTCGCACCAGCCCGAGGAGCCGGAAGTCTTTATCCTATTGCCTTCTGACAAATGTTTACGGTTTACCAATAGTTTCACATAATTAGTACCGTTTCCTCATAGTATAGTGCAGCGTGATGTCCGAAATGGCTGACAAAATTAGGTACAAGCTCGAAATTTTTGCAAGACAATATATGGTATATGTATAGCTTGGAAATTGTGACCGTTGCTCGCTCGCTCCGCTCGCTCGTAAAAATCTAGTCCAACCTCACAACCGATCCGACACGTTCGCAAATTTGAAATATGTCGCCATCATATCGAATAATGAACGCAAGATGGATTGGTTTTAGGTTAGGCTATAGCTTTCGTGCGAGCGCAGCGAGCGAGAGACGCGTAAAGGTGTGTCACAAACCAACGGTTTGGCACATACGGACATTGAAACATTAGCACCAGCCCGAGGAGCCGGAAGTCTTTATCCTATTGCCTACTGACAAATGCTTACAGTTTATGAATAGTTTCACATAAATAGTACTATTTCCACATATAACAGTGCAATGTGATGTCCAAAATGGCTGACAAAAGTAGGTAATAATAAGAAATATAAGCAAGGCAATATCAGGTATATGTATAGCTTGGAAATTGTGACCGTTGCTCGCTCGCTCCGCTCGCTCGTAAAAATCTCGTCCAACCTCACAACCGATCCGACACGTTCCCAAATTTGAAATATGTCGCCACCATATCGAATAATGAACGGAAGATGGATTGGTTTTTGGTTAGGCTATAGCATTCGTGCGAGCGCAGCGAGCGAGAGACGCTTAAATGTGTTTCACAAACCAACGGTTTGGCACCTACGGATATTGAAATTTTCGCACCAGCCCGAGGGGCCGGAAGTCTTTATCCTATTGCCATCTGACAAATGTTTACGGTTTACCAACAGTTTCACATAATTAGTACCGTTTCCTCATAGTACAGTGCAATGTGATGTCCGAAATGGCAGACAAAATTAGGTAATAACACGACATATATGCAAGGCAATATAAGGTGTATGTATAGGTTGGAAATTGTGATCGTTGCTCGCTCGCTCCGCTCGCTCGAAAAAATCTAGTCCAACCTCACAACCGATCCGACACGTTCGCAAATTTGAAATATGTCGCCACCATATCGAATAATGAACGGAAGATGGATTGGTTTTAGGTTTGGCTATAGTTTTCGAGCGAGCGCAGCGAGCCAGAGACGCGTAATGGTGTGTCACAAACCAACGGTTTGGCACATACGGACATTGAAATATTCGCACCAGCCCGAGGAGCCGGAAGTCTTTATCCTATTGCCTTCTGACAAATGTTTACGGTTTACCAATAGTCTCACATAATTAGTTCCGTTTCCTCATAGTACAGTGCAACGTGATGTCCGAAATGGCTGACAAAATTAGGTACAAGCACGAAATATATGCAAGACAATATATGGTATATGTATAGCTTGGAAATTGTAACCGTTGCTCGCTCGCTCCGCTCGCTCGTAAAAATCTAGTCCACCCTCACAACCGATCCCACACGTTCGCAAATTTGAAATATGTCGCCACCATATCGAATAATGAACGGAAGATGGATTGGTTTTAGGTTAGGCTATAGCTTTCGTGCGAGCGCAGCGAGCGAGAGACGCGTAAAGGTGTGTCACAAACCAACGGTTTGGCACATACGGACATTGAAACATTAGCACCAGCCCGAGGAGCCGGAAGTCTTTATCCTATTGCCTACTGACAAATGCTTACAGTTTATGAATAGTTTCACATAAATAGTACTATTTCCACATATAACAGTGCAATGTGATGTCCAAAATGGCTGACAAAAGTAGGTAATAATAAGAAATATAAGCAAGGCAATATCAGGTATATGTATAGCTTGGAAATTGTGACCGTTGCTCGCTCGCTCCGCTCGCTCGTAAAAATCTCGTCCAACCTCACAACCGATCCGACACGTTCCCAAATTTGAAATATGTCGCCACCATATCGAATAATGAACGGAAGATGGATTGGTTTTTGGTTAGGCTATAGCTTTCGTGCGAGCGCAGCGAGCGAGAGGCGCTTAAATGTGTTTCACAAACCAACGGTTTGGCACATACGGATATTGAAATTTTCGCACCAGCCCGAGGGGCCGGAAGTATTTATCCTATTGCCTTCTCACAAATGTTTACGGTTTACTAATTGTTTCACATAATTAGTACCGTTTCCTCATAGTACAGTGCAATGTGATGTCCGAAATGGCTGACAAAATTTGGTAATAACACGAAATATATGGAAGGCAATCTATGGTATATGTATAGCTTGGAAATTGTGACCGTTGCTCGCTCGCTCCGCTCGGTCGTAAAAATCTAGTCCAACCTCACATCCGATCCGACACGTTCCCAAATTTGAAATAAGTCGCCTCCATGTCGAATGACTAACGCAAGAGGGATTGTTTTTAGGTTAGGCCATAGCTTTCAAGCGAGCACGGCGAGCGAGGGACGCGGAGAGGTGTGTCACAATCCATCGGTTTGGCACATACGGACATTGAAATATTCGTACCAGCCCGAGGAGCCGGAAGTCTTTATCCTATTGCCTTCTGACAAATGTTTACGGTTTACCAATAGTTTCACATAATTAGTACCGTTTCCTCATAGTATAGTGCAGCGTGATGTCCGAAATGGCTGACAAAATTAGGTACAAGCTCGAAATTTTTGCAAGACAATATATGGTATATGTATAGCTTGGAAATTGTGACCGTTGCTCGCTCGCTCCGCTCGCTCGTAAAAATCTAGTCCAACCTCACAACCGATCCGACACGTTCGCAAATTTGAAATATGTCGCCATCATATCGAATAATGAACGCAAGATGGATTGGTTTTAGGTTAGGCTATAGCTTTCGTGCGAGCGCAGCGAGCGAGAGACGCGTAAAGGTGTGTCACAAACCAACGGTTTGGCACATACGGACATTGAAACATTAGCACCAGCCCGAGGAGCCGGAAGTCTTTATCCTATTGCCTACTGACAAATGCTTACAGTTTATGAATAGTTTCACATAAATAGTACTATTTCCACATATAACAGTGCAATGTGATGTCCAAAATGGCTGACAAAAGTAGGTAATAATAAGAAATATAAGCAAGGCAATATCAGGTATATGTATAGCTTGGAAATTGTGACCGTTGCTCGCTCGCTCCGCTCGTTCGTAAAAATCTCGTCCAACCTCACAACCGATCCGACACGTTCCCAAATTTGAAATATGTCGCCACCATATCGAATAATGAACGGAAGATGGATTGGTTTTTGGTTAGGCTATAGCTTTCGTGCGAGCGCAGCGAGCGAGAGACGCTTAAATGTGTTTCACAAACCAACGGTTTGGCACCTACGGATATTGAAATTTTCGCACCAGCCCGAGGGGCCGGAAGTCTTTATCCTATTGCCTTCTGACAATTGTTTACGGTTTACCAACAGTTTCACATAATTAGTACCGTTTCCTCATAGTACAGTGCAATGTGATGTCCGAAATGGCAGACAAAATTAGGTAATAACACGACATATATGCAAGGCAATATAAGGTGTATGTATAGGTTGGAAATTGTGATCGTTGCTCGCTCGCTCCGCTCGCTCGAAAAAATCTAGTCCAACCTCACAACCGATCCGACACGTTCGCAAATTTGAAATATGTCGCCACCATATCGAATAATGAACGGAAGATGGATTGGTTTTAGGTTAGGCTATAGCTTTCGTGCGAGCGCAGCGAACGAGAGACGCGTAAAGGTGTGTCACAAACCAACGGTTTGGCACATGCGGACATTGAAATATTCGCACCAGCCCGAGGAGCCGGAAGTCTTTATCCTATTGCCTTCTGACAAATGTTTACGGTTTACCAATAGTCTCACATAATTAGTACCGTTTCCTCATAGTACAGTGCAACGTGATGTCCGAAATGGCTGACAAAATTAGGTACAAGCACGAAATATATGCAAGACAATATATGGTATATGTATAGCTTGGAAATTGTAACCGTTGCTCGCTCGCTCCGCTCGCTCGTAAAAATCTAGTCCACCCTCACAACCGATCCCACACGTTCGCAAATTTGAAATATGTCGCCACCATATCGAATAATGAACGGAAGATGGATTGGTTATAGGTTAGGCTATAGCTTTCGAGCGAGCGCCGCGAGCGAGAGACGCGTAAAGGTGTGTCATAAACCAACGGTTTGGCACATACGGATATTGAAATATTCGCACCAGCCCGAGGAGCCGGAAGTATTTATCCTATTGCCTACCGACACATGTTTACAGTTTATGAATAGTTTCACATAAATAGTACTATTTCCTCATAGTACAGTGCAATGTGATGTCCGAAATGGCTGACAAAATTAGGTAATAACACGACATATATGCAAGGCAATATAAGGTGTATGTATAGGTTGGAAATTGTGATCGTTGCTCGCTCGCTCCGCACGCTCGAAAAAATCTGGTCCAACCTCACAACCGATCCCACACGTTCGCAAATTTGAAATATGTCGCCACCATATCGAATAATGAACGGAAGATGGATTGGTTTTAGGTTAGGCTATAGCTTTCGTGCGAGCGCAGCGAGCGAGAGACGCGTAAATGTGTGTCACAAACCAACGGATTGGCACATACGGATATTGAAATATTCGCACCAGCCCGAGGGGCCGGAAGTCTTTATCCTATTGCCTTCTGACAAATGTTTACGGTTTACCAATAGTTTCACATAATTAGTACCGTTTCCTCATAGTACAGAGCAATGTGATGTCCGAAATCGCTGACAAAATTAGGTACTAGCACGAAATATAAGCAAGGCAATACAAGGTATATGTATAGCTTGGAAATTGTGACCGTTGCACGCTCGCTCCGCTCGCTCGTAAAAATCTGGTCCAACCTCACAACCGATCCCACACGTTCGCAAATTCGAAACATGTCGCCACCATATCCAATAATGAACGGAAGATGGATTGGTTTTAGGTTAGGCTATAGCTTTCGTGCGAGCGCAGCGAGCGAGAGACGCGTAAAGGTGTGTCACAAACCAACGGTTTGGAACATACGGACATTGAAATATTCGCACCAGCCCGAGGAGCCGAAAGTCTTTATCCTATTGCCTTCTGACAAATGTTTACGGTTTACCAACAGTTTCACATAATTAGTACCGTTTCCTCATAGTACAGTGCAACGTGATGTCCGAAATGGCTGACAAAATTAGGTACAAGCACGAAATATATGCAAGACAATATATGGTATATGTATAGCTTGGAAATTGTGACCGTTGCTCGCTCGCCCCGCTCTCTCGTAAAAATCTAGCCCAACCTCACAACCGATCCGAAACGTTCGCAAATTTGAAATATGTCGCCATCATATCGAATAATGAACGCAAGATGGATTGGTTTTAGGTTAGGCTATAGTTTTCGAGCGAGCGCCGCGAGCGAGAGACGCGTAAAGGTGTGTCATAAGCCAACGGTTTGGCACATACGGACATTGAAATATTCGCACCAGCCCGAGGAGCCGGAAGTATTTATCCTATTGCCTACCGACACATGTTTACAGTTTATGAATAGTTTCACATAAATAGTACTATTTCCTCATAGTACAGTGCAATGTGATGTCCGAAATGGCTGACAAATTTAGGTAATAACACGAAATATATGGAAGGCAATATAAGGTATATGTATAGCTTGGAAATTGTGACCGTTGCTCGCTCGCTCCGCTCGCTCGTAAAACTCTAGTCCAACCTCACAACCGATCCCACACGTTCGCAAATTTGAAATATGTCGCCACCATATCGAATAATGAACGGAAGATGGATTGGCTTTAGGTTAGGCTATAGTTCTCGAACGAGCGCAGCGAGCGAGAGACGCGTAAAGGTGTGTCATAAACCAACGGTTTGGCACATACGGACATTGAAATATTCGCACCAGCCCGAGGAGCCAGAAGTATTTATCCTATTGCCTACCGACACATGTTTACAGTTTATGAATAGTTTCACATAAATAGTACTATTTCCACATAGTACAGTGCAATGTGATGTCCGAAATGGCTGACACAATTAGGTACTAGCACGAAATAAATGCAAGGCAATATATGGTATATGTATAGCTTGGAAATTGTGACCATTGCTCGCTCGCTCCGCTCGCTCGCAAAAATCTAGTCCAACCTCACAAGCGATCCGACACGTTCGCAAATTTGAAATATGTCGCCACCATATCCAATAATGAACGGAAGATGGATTGGTTTTAGGTTAGGCTATAGCTTCCGTGCGAGCGCAGCGAGCGGGAGACGCGTAAATGTGTGTCACAAACCAACGGTTTGGCACATACGGATATTGAAATATTCGCACCAGCCCGAGGGTCCGGAAGTCTTTATCCTATTGCCTTCTGACAAATGTTTACGGTTTACCAATAGTTTCACATAATTAGTACCGTTTCCTCATAGTACAGTGCATCGTGATGTCCGAAATAGCTGACAAAATTAGGTACAAGCTCGAAATATATGCAAGACAATATATGGTATATGTATAGCTTGGAAATCGTGACCGTTACTCGCTCGCTCCGCTCGCTCGTAAAAATCTAGTCCAACCTCACAACCGATCCCACACGTTCGCAAATTGGAAATATGTCGCCACCATATCGAATAATGAACGGAAGATGGATTGGTTTTAGGTTAGGCTATAGTTTTCGAGCGAGCGACGCGAGCGAGAGACGCGTAAATGTGTGTCACAAACCAACGGTTTGGCACACACGGACATTGATATATTCACACCAGCCCGAGGAGCCGGAAGTCTTTATCCTATTGCCTTCTGACAAATGTTTACGGTTTACCAATAGTTTCACATAATTAGTACCGTTTCCTCATAGTACAGTGCAACGTGATGTCCGAAATGGCTGACAAAATTAGGTACAAGCACGAAATATATGCAAGACAATATATGGTATATGTATAGCTTGGAAATTGTGACCGTTGCTCGCTCGATCCGCTCGCTCGTAAAAATCTAGTCCAACCCCACAACCGATCCGACACGTTCGCAAATTTGAAATATGTCGCCATCATATCGAATAATGAACGCAAGATGGATTGGTTTTAGGTTAGGCTATAGTTTTCGAGCGAGCGCAGCGAGCGAGAGACGCGTATAGGTGTGTCATAAACCAACGGTTTGGCACATACGGACATTGAAATATTCGCACCAGCCCGAGGAGCCGGAAGTATTTATCCTATTGCCTACCGACACATGTTTACAGTTTATGAATAGTTTCACATAAATAGTACTATTTCCTCATAGTACAGTGCAATGTGATGTCCGAAATGTCTGACAAAATTAGGTAATAACACGAAATATATGGAAGGCAATATAAGGTATATGTATAGGTTGGAAATTGTGACCGTTGCTCGCTCGCTCCGCTCGCTCGTAAAAATCTAGTCCAACCTCACAACCGATCCCACACGTTCGCAAATTTGAAATATGTCGCCACCATATCGAATAATGAACGGAAGATGGATTGGTTTTAGGTTTGGCTACAGTTTTCGAGCGAGCGCAGCGAGCCAGAGACGCGTATCGGTGTGTCATGAACCAACGGTTTGGCACATACGGACATTGAAATATTCGCACCAGCCCGAGGAGCCGGAAGTATTTATCCTATTGCCTACCGACACATGTTTACAGTTTATGAATAGTTTCACATAAATAGTACTATTTCCACATAGTACAATGCAACGTGACGTCCGAAATGGCTGACAAAATTAGGTACAAGCACGAAATATATGCAAGACAATATATGGTATATGTATAGCTTGGAAATTGTGACCGTTGCTCGCTCGCTCCGCTCGCTCGTAAAAATCTCGTCCAACCTCGCAACCGAACCGACACGTTCCCAAATTTGAAATATGTCGCCACCATATCGAATAATGAACGGAAGATGGATTGGTTTTAGGTTAGGCTATAGCATTCGTGCGAGCGCAGCGAGCGAGAGTCGCGTAAATGTGTGTCACAAACCAACGGTTTGGCACATACGGATATTGAAATATTCGCACCAGCCCGAGGGGCCGGAAGTCTTTATCCTATTGCCTTCTGACAAATGTTTACGGTTTACCAATAGTTTCACATAATTAGTACCGTTTCCTCATAGTACAGAGCAATGTGATGTCCGAAATCGCTGACAAAATTAGGTACTAGCACGAAATATAAGCAAGGCAATATAAGGTATATGTATAGCTTGGAAATTGTAACCGTTGCACGCTCGCTCCGCTCGCTCGTAAAAATCTGGTCCAACCTCACAACCGATCCCACACGTTCGCAAATTCGAAACATGTCGCCACCATATCGAATAATGAACGGAAGATGGATTGGTTTTAGGTTAGGCTATAGCTTTCGTGCGAGCGCAGCGAGCGAGAGACGCGTAAAGGTGTGTCACAAACCAACGGTTTGGCACATACGGACATTGAAATATTCGCACCAGCCCGAGGAGCCGAAAGTCTTTATCCTATTGCCTTCTGACAAATGTTTACGGTTTACCAACAGTTTCACATAATTAGTACCGTTTCCTCATAGTACAGTGCAATGTGATGTCCGAAATGGCAGACAAAATTAGGTAATAACACGACATATATGCAAGGCAATATAAGGTGTATGTATAGGTTGGAAATTGTGATAGTTGCTCGCTCGCTCCGCTCGCTCGAAAAAATCTAGTCCAACCTCACAACCGATCCGACACGTTCGCAAATTTGAAATATGTCGCCACCATATCGAATAATGAACGGAAGATGGATTGGTTTTAGGTTAGGCTATAGCTTTCGTGCGAGTGCAGCGAACGAGAGACGCGTAAAGGTGTGTCACAAACCAACGGTTTTGCACATACGGATATTGAAATATTCGCAGCAGCCCGAGGAGCCGGAAGTCTTGATCCTATTGCCTCCTGACAAATGTTTACGGTTTACCAATAGTTTCACATAATTAGTACCGTTTCCTCATAGTACAGTGCAGCGTGATGTCCGAAATGGCTGACACAATTAGGTACAAGCTCGAAATATATGCAAGACAATATATGGTATATGTATAGCTTGGAAATTGTGACCGTTGCTCGCTCGCTCCGCTCGCTCGTAAAAATCTAGTCCAACCTGACAACCGATCCGACACGTTCGCAAATTTGAAATATGTCGCCATCATATCGAATAATGAACGCAAGATGGATTGGTTTTAGGTTTGGCTATAATTTTCGAGCGAGCGCAGCGAGCCAGAGACGCGTATCGGTGTGTCATAAACCAACGGTTTGGCACATACGGACATTGAAACATTCGCACCAGCCCGAGGAGCCGGAAGTATTTATCCTATTGCCTACCGACACATGTTTACAGTTTATGAATAGTTTCACATAAATAGTACTATTTCCACATAGTACAGT
>NW_026109244.1:0-64260 GCF_024516045.1 Bombus affinis
ATTTGAAATATGTCGGATCGGTTTGTGAGGTTGGACTAGCTTTTTACGAGCGAGCGGAGCGAGCGAGCAACGGTCACAATTTCCAACCTATTCATACACCTTATATTGCCTTGCATATATTTCGTGCTTGTACCTAATTTTGTCAGCCATTTCGGACATCACGTTGCACTGTACTATGAGGAAACGGTACTAATTATGTGAAACTATTGGTAAACCGTAAACATTTATCAGAAGGCAATAGGATAAAGACTTCCGGCTCCTCGGGCTGGTGCGAATATATCAATGTCCGTATGTGCCAAACCGATGGTTTGTGACACACCTTTACGCGTCTCCCGTTAGCTGCGCTCGCACGAAAGCTATAGCCTAACCTAAAACCAATCTATCTTCCGTTCATTATGCGATATGGTGGCGACATATTTCAAATTTGCGAACGTGTCGGATCCGTTGTGAGGTTGGACTAGATTTTTACGAGCGAGCGGAGCGAGCGAGGCAACGGTCACAATTTCCAAGCTATACATATACCTTATATTGCCTTCCATATATTTCGTGTTATTACCTAATTTTGTCAGCCCTTTCGGACATCACATTGCACTGTACTATGAGGAAATAGTACTATTTATGTGAAACTATTCATAAACTGTAAACATGTGTCGGTAGGCAATAGGATAAATACTTCCGGCTCCTCGGGCTGGTGCGAATATTTCAATGTCCGTATGTGGCAAACCGTTGGTTTATGACACACCTATACGCGTCTCTCGCTCGCTGCGCTCGCTCGAAAACTATAGCCTAACCTAAAACCAATCCATCTTGCGTTCATTATTCGATATGATGGCGACATATTTCAAATTTGCGAACGTGTCGGATCGGTTGTGGGGTTGGACTAGATTTTTTACGAGCGAGCGGAGCGAGCGAGCAACGGTCACAATTTTCAAGCTGTACATATACCATATATTGTCTTGCATATATTTCGTGCTTGTACCTAATTTTGTCAGCCATTTCGGACATCACGTTGCACTGTACTATGAGGAAACGGTACTAATTATGTGAAACTATTGGCAAACCGTAAACATTTGTCAGAAGGCAATAGGATAAAGACTTCCGGCTCCTCGGGCTGGTGCGAATATTTCAACGTCCGTATGTGCCAAACCGTTGGTTTGTGACACACCTTTACGCGTCTCTCGTTCGCTGCGCTCGCACGAAAGCTATAGCCTAACCTAAAACCAATCCATCTTCCGTTCATTATTCGATATGGTGGCGACATATTTCAAATTTGCGAACGTGTCGGATCGGTTGTGAGGTTGGACTAGATTTTTTCGAGCGAGCGAGCAACGACCACAATTTCCAACCTATACATACACCTTATATCGCCTTGCATATATTTCGTGTTATTACCTAATTTTGTCAGCCATTTCGGACATCACATTGCTCTGTACTATGAGGAAATAGTACTATTTATGTGAAACTATTCATAAACTGTAAACATGTGTCGGTAGGCAATAGGATAAATACTTCCGGCTCCTCGGGCTGGTGCGAATATTTCAATGTCCGTATGTGCCAAACCGTTGGTTTATGACACACCTTTACGCGTCTCTCGCTCGCGGCGCTCGCTCGAAAACTATAGCCTAACCTAAAACCAATCCATCTTGCGTTCATTATTCGATATGATGGCGACATATTCAAATTTGCGAACGTGTCGGATCGGTAGTGGGGTTGGACTAGATTTTTACGAGCGAGCGGAGCGAGCGAGCAACGGTCACAATTTCCAAGCTATACATATACCACGTATTGTCTTGCATATATTTCGTGCTTGTACCTAATTTTGTCAGCCATTTCGGACATCACGTTGCACTGTACTATGAGGAAACGGTACTAATTATGTGAAACTATTGGTAAACCGTAAACATTTGTCAGAAGGCAATAGGATAAAGACTTCCGGCTCCTCGGGCTGGTGCGAATATATCAATGTCCGTATGTGCCAAACCGATGGTTTGTGACACACCTTTACGCCTCTCTCGTTCGCTGCGCTCGCACGAAAGCTATAGCCTAACCTGAAACCAATCCATCTTCCGTTCATATTCGATATGGTGGCGACACATTTCAAATTTGCGAACGTGTGGGATCGGTTGTGAGGTTGGACTAGATTTTTACGAGCGAGCTGAGCGAGCGAGCAACGGTCACAATTTCCAAGCTATACATATACCATATATTGTCTTGCATATATTTCGTGCTTGTACCTAATTTTGTCAGCCATTTCGGACATCACGTTGCACTGTACTATGAGGAAATTGTACTATTTACGTGAAACAATTCATAAACTGTAAACATGTGTCGGTAGGCAATAGGATAAAGACTTCCGGCTCCTCGGGCTGGTGCGAATATTTCAACGTCCGTATGTGCCAAACCGTTGGTCTGTGACACACCTTTACGCGTCTCTCGTTCGCTGCGCTCGCACGAAAGCTTTAGCCTAACCTAAAACCAATCCATCTTCCGTTCATTATTCGATATGGTGGCGACATATTTCAAATTTGCGAACGTGTCGGATCGGTTGTGAGGTTGGACTAGATTTTTTCGAGCGAGCGAGCAACGATCACAATTTCCAACCTATACATACACCTTATATTGCCTTGCATATATGTCGTGTTATTACCTAATTTTGTCAGCCATTTCGGACATCACATTGCATTGTACTATGTGGAAATAGTACTATTTATGTGAAACTATTCATAAACTGTAAACATGTGTCGGTAGGCAATAGGATAAATACTTCCGGCTCCTCGGGCTGGTGCGAATATTTCAATGTCCGTATGTGCCAAACCGTTGGTTTATGACACACCTTTACGCGTCTCTCGCTCGCGGCGCTCGCTCGAAAACTATAGCCTAACCTAAAACCAATCCATCTTGCGTTCATTATTCGATATGATGGCGACATATTTCAAATTTGCGAACGTGTCGGATCGGTAGTGGGGTTGGACTAGATTTTTACGAGCGAGCGGAGCGAGCGAGCAACGGTCACAATTTTCCAAGCTATACATATACCACGTATTGTCTTGCATATATTTCGTGCTTGTACCTAATTTTGTCAGCCATTTCGGACATCACGTTGCACTGTACTATGAGGAAACGGTACTAATTATGTGAAACTATTGGTAAACCGTAAACATTTGTCAGAAGGCATTAGGATAAAGACTTCCGGCTCCTCGGGCTGGTGCGAATATATCAATGTCCGTATGTGCCAAACCAATGGTTTGTGACACACCTTTACGCGTCTCTCGTTCGCTGCGCCCGCACGAAAGCTATAGCCTAACCTAAAACCAATCCATCTTCCGTTCATTATTCGATATGGTGGCGACATATTTCAAATTTGCGAACGTGTGGGATCGGTTGTGAGGTTGGACTAGATTTTTACGAGCGAGCGGAGCGAGCGAGCAACGGTCACAATTTCCAAGCTATACATATACCATATATTGTCTTGCATATATTTCGTGCTTGTACCTAATTTTGTCAGCCATTTCGGACATCACGTTGCACTGTACTATGAGGAAACGGTACTAATTATGTGAAACTATTGGTAAACCGTAAACATTTGTCAGAAGGCAATAGGATAAAGACTTCCGGCTCCTCGGGCTGGTGCGAATATATCAATGTCCGTATGTGCCAAACCGATGGTTTGTGACACACCTTTACGCATCTCTCGTTCGCTGCGCTCGCACGAAAGCTATAGCCTAACCTAAAACCAATCCATCTTGCGTTCATTATTCGATATGATGGCGACATATTTCAAATTTGCGAACGTGTCGGATCGGTTGTGGGGTTGGACTAGATTTTTACGAGCGAGCGGAGCGAGCGAGCAACGGTCACAATTTCCAAGCTATACAGATACCATATATTGTCTTGCATATATTTCGTGTTTGTACCTAATTTTGTCAGCCACTTCGGACATCACGTTGCACTGTACTATGAGGAAACGGTACGAATTATGTTAAACTATTGGTAAACCGTAAACATTTGTCAGAAGGCAATAGGATAAAGACTTCCATATATTTCCATATATTTCCATATATTTTGTCAGCCATTTCGGACATCACATTGCACTGTACTATGAGGAAATTGTACTATTTACGTGAAACTATTCATAAACTGTAAACATGTGTCGGTAGGCAATAGGATAAATACTTCCGGCTCCTCGGGCTGGTGCGAATATATCTATGTCCGTATGTGCCAAACAGATGGTTTGTGACACACCTTTACGCGTCCCTCGTTCGCTGCGCTCGCACGAAAGCTATAGCCTAACCTAAAACCAATCCATCTTGCGTTCATTATTCGATATGATGGCGACATATTTCAAATTTGCGAACGTGTCGGATCGGTTGTGAAGTTGGACTAGATTTTTGCGAGCGAGCGGAGCGAGCGAGCAACGGTCACAATTTCCAAGCTATACATATACCATATATTGTCTTGCATATATTTCGTGCTTGTACCCAATTTTGTCAGCCATTACAGACATCACGTTGCACTGTACTATGAGGAAACGGTACTAATTATGTGAAATTATTGGTAAACCGTAAACATTTGTCAGAAGGCAATAGGATAAAGACTTCCGGCTCCTCGGGCTGGTGCGAATATATCAATGTCCGTATGTACCAAACCGATGGTTTGTGACACACCTTTACGCGTCTCTCGTTCGCTGCACTAGCACGAAAGCTATAGCCTAACCTAAAACCAATCCATCTTCCGTTCATTATTCGATATGGTGGCGACATATTTCAAATTTGCGAACGTGTGGGATCGGTTGTGAGGTTGGACTAGATTTTTACGAGCGAGCGGAGCGAGCGAGCAACGGTCACAATTTCCAAGCTATACATATACCTTATATTGCCTTCCATATATTTCGTGTTATTACCTAATTTTGTCAGCCATTTCGGATATCACATTGCACTGTACTATGAGGAAATAGTACTATTTATGTGAAACTATTCATAAACTGTAAACATGTGTCGGTAGGCAATAGGTTAAATACTTTCGGCTCCTCGGGCTGGTGCGAATATTACAATGTCCGTATGTGCCAAACCGTTGGTTTATGACACATCTTTACGCGTCTCTCGTTCGCTGCGCTCGCACGAAAGCTATAGCCTAACCTAAAACCAATCCATCTTCCGTTCATTATTCGATATGGTGGCGACATATTTCAAATTTGCGAACGTGTGGGATCGGCTGTGAGGTTGGACTAGATTTTTACGAGCGAGCAGAGCGAGCGAGCAACGGTCACAATTTCCAAGCTATACATATACCTTATATTGCCGTCCATATATTTCGTGTTATTACCTAATTTTGTCAGCCATTTCGGACATCACATTGCACTGTACTATGAGGAAATAGTACTATTTATGTGGAACTATTCATAAACTCTAAACATGTGTCGGTAGGCAATAGGATAAATACTTCCGGCTCCTCGGGCTGGTGCGAATATTTCAATGTCCGTATGTGCCAAACCGTTGGTTTATGACACACCTTTACGCGTCTCTCGCTCGCGGCGCTCGCTCGAAAACTATAGCCTAACCTAAAACCAATCCATCTTGCGTTCATTATTCGATATGATGGCGACATATTTCAAATTTGCGAACGTGTCGGATCGGTTGTGAAGTTGGACTAGATTTTTGCGAGCGAGCGGAGCGAGCGAGCAACGGTCACAATTTCCAAGCTATACATATACCATATATTGTCTTGCATATATTTCGTGCTTGTACCTAATTTTGTCAGCCATTTCGGACATCACGTTGCACTGTACTATGAGGAAACGGTACTAATTATGTGAAACTATTGGTAAACCGTAAACATTTGTCAGAAGGCAATAGGATAAAGACTTCCGGCTCCTCGGGCTGGTGCGAATATTTCAACGTTCGTATGTGCCAAACCGTTGGTCTGTGACACACCTTTACGCGTCTCTCGTTCGCTGCGCTCGCACGAAAGCTTTAGCCTAACCTAAAACCAATCCATCTTCCGTTCATTATTCGATATGGTGGCGACATATTTCAAATTTGCGAACGTGTCGGATCGGTTGTGAGGTTGGACTAGATTTTTTCGAGCGAGCGAGCAACGATCACAATTTCCAACCTATACATACACCTTATATTGCCTTGCATATATGTCGTGTTATTACCTAATTTTGTCAGCCATTTCGGACATCACATTGCATTGTACTATGTGGAAATAGTACTATTTATGTGAAACTATTCATAAACTGTAAACATGTGTCGGTAGGCAATAGGATAAATACTTCCGGCTCCTCGGGCTGATGCGAATATTTCAATGTCCGTATGTGCCAAACCGTTGGTTTATGACACAACTATACGCGTCTCTCGCTCGCTGCGCTCGCTCGAAAACTATAGCCTAACCTAAAACCAATCCATCTTGCGTACATTATTCGATATGATGGCGACATATTTCAAATTTGCGAACGTGTCGGATCGGTAGTGGGGTTGGACTAGATTTTTACGAGCGAGCGGAGCGAGCGAGCAACGGTCACAATTTCCAAGCTATACATATACCACGTATTGTCTTGCATATATTTCGTGCTTGTACCTAATTTTGTCAGCCATTTCGGACATCACGTTGCACTGTACTATGAGGAAACGGTACTAATTATGTGAAACTATTCATAAACTGTAAACATGTGTCGGTAGGCTATAGGATAAATACTTCCGGCTCCTCGGGCTGGTGCGAGTATATCAATGTCCGTATGTGCCAAACCGATGGTTTGTGACACATCTTTACGCGTCTCTCGTTCGCTGCGCTCGCACGAAAGCTATAGCCTAACCTAAAACCAATCCATCTTCCGTTCATTATTCGATATGATGGCGACATATTTCAAATTTGCGAACGTGTCGGATCGGTTGTGAGGATGGACTAGATTTTTACGAGCGAGCGGAGCGAGCGAGCAACGGTCACAATTTCCAAGCTATACATATACCATATATTGTCTTGCATATATTTCGTGCTTGTACCTAATTTTGTCAGCCATTTCGGACATCACGTTGCACTGTACTATGAGGAAACGGTACAATTTATGTGAAACTATTCATAAACTGTAAACATGTGTCGGTAGGCAATAGGATAAATACTTCCGGCTCCTCGGGCTCGTGCGAATATGTCTATGTCCGTATGTGCCAAACCGATGGTTTGTGACACACCTTTACGCGTCTCTCGTTCGCTGCGCTCGCACGAAAGCTATAGCCTAACCTAAAACCAATCCATCTTCCGTTCATTATTCGATATGGTGGCGACATATTTCAAATTTGCGAACGTGTGGGATCGGTTGTGAGGTTGGACTAGATTTTTACGAGCGACCGGAGCGAGCGAACAACGGTCACAATTTCCAAGCTATACATATACCTTATATTGCCTTCCATATATTTCGTGTTATTACCTAATTTTGTCAGCCATTTCGGACATCACGTTGCACTGTACTATGAGGAAACGGTACAATTTATGTGAAACTATTCATAAACTGTAAACATGTGTCGGTAGGCAATAGGATAAATACTTCCGGCTCCTCGGGCTGGTGCGAATACTTCAATGTCCGTATGTGCCAAACCGTTGGTTTATGACACACCTTTACGCGTCTCTCGCTCGCGGCGCTCGCTCGAAAACTATAGCTAAACCTAAAACCAATCCACCTTGCGTTCATTATTCGATATGATGGCGACATATTTCAAATTTGCGAACGTGTCGGATCGGTTGTGGGGTTGGACTAGATTTTTACGAGCGAGCGGAGCGTGCGAGCAACGGTCACAATTTCCAAGCTATACAAATACCATATATTGTCTTGCATATATTTCGTGCTTGTACCTAATTTTGTCAGCCATTTCGGACATCACGTTGCACTGTACGATGAGGAAACGGTACTAATTATGTGAAACTATTGGTAAGCCGTAAACGTTTGTCAGAAGGCAATAGGATAAAGACCTCCGGCTCCTCGGGCTGGTGCGAATATATCAATGTCCGTATGTGCCAAACCGATGGTTTGTGACACACCTTTACGCGTCTCTCGTTCGCTGCGCTCGCACGAAAGCTATAGCCTAACCTAAAACCAATCCATCTTCCGTTCATTATTCGATATGGTGGCGACATATTTCAAATTTGCGAACGTGTCGGATCGGTTGTGAGGTTGGACTAGATTTTTTCGAGCGAGCGGAACGAGCGAGCAACGGTCACAATTTCCAAGCTATACATATACCATATATTGTCTTGCATATATTTCGTGCTTGTACCTAATTTTGTCAGCCATTTCGGACATCACGTTGCACTGTACTATGAGGAAACGGTACAATTTATGTGAAACTATTCATAAACTGTAAACATGTGTCGGTAGGCAATAGGATAAATACTTCCGGCTCCTCGGGCTGGTGCGAATACTTCAATGTCCGTATGTGCCAAACCGTTGGTTTATGACACACCTTTACGCGTCTCTCGCTCGCGGCGCTCGCTCGAAAACTATAGCTAAACCTAAAACCAATCCACCTTGCGTTCATTATTCGATATGATGGCGACATATTTCAAATTTGCGAACGTGTGGGATCGGTTGTGAGGTTGGACTAGATTTTTACGAGCGACCGGAGCGAGCGAGCAACGGTCACGATTTCCAAGCTATACATATACCTTATATTGCCTTCCATATATTTCGTGTTATTACCTAATTTTGTCAGCCATTTCGGACATCACATTGCACTGTACTATGAGGAAATAGTACTATTTATGTGAAACTATTCATAAACTGTAAACATGTGTCGGTAGGCAATAGGATAAATACTTCCGGCTCCTCGGGCTGGTGCGAATATTTCAATGTCCGTATGTGCCAAACCGTTGGTTTATGACACACCTTTACGCGTCTCTCGCTCGCGGCGCTCGCTCGAAAACTATAGCCTAACCTAAAACCAATCCATCTTGCGTTCATTATTCGATATGATGGCGACATATTTCAAATTTGCGAACGTGTGGGATCGGTTGTGAGGTTGGACTAGATTTTTACGAGCGAGCGGAGCGAGCGAGCAACGGTCACAATTTCCAAGCTATACATATACCTTATATTGCCTTCCATATATTTCGTGCTTGTACCTAATTTTGTCAGCCATTTCGGACATCACGTTGCACTGTACTATGAGGAAACGGTACAATTTATGTGAAACTATTCATAAACTGTAAACATGTGTCGGTAGGCAATAGGATAAATACTTCCGGCTCCTCGGGCTCGTGCGAATATATCTATGTCCGTATGTGCCAAACCGATGGTTTGTGACACACCTTTACGCGTCTCTCGTTCGCTGCGCTCGCACGAAAGCTATAGCCTAACCTAAAACCAATCCATCTTCCGTTCATTATTCGATATGGTGGCGACATATTTCAAATTTGCGAACGTGTGGGATCGGTTTGTGAGGTTGGACTAGATTTTTACGAGCGACCGGAGCGAGCGAGCAACGGTCACAATTTCCAAGCTATACATATACCTTATATTGCCTTCCATATATTTCGTGTTATTACCTAATTTTGTCAGCCATTTCGGACATCACATTGCACTGTACTATGAGGAAATAGTACTATTTATGTGAAACTATTCGTAAACTGTAAACATGTGTCGGTAGGCAATAGGATAAATACTTCCGGCTCCTCGGGCTGGTGCGAATATTTCAATGTCCGTATGTGCCAAACCGTTGCTTTATGACACACCTTTACGCGTCTCTCGCTCGCGGCGCTCGCTCGAAAACTATAGCCTAACCTAAAACCAATCCATCTTCCGTTCATTATTCGATATGATGGCGACATATTACAAATTTGCGAACGTGTCGGATCGGTTGTGAGGTTGGACTAGATTTTTACGAGCGAGCGGAGCGAGCGAGCAACGGTCACAATTTCCAAGCTATACATATACCATATATTGTCTTGCATATATTTCGTGCTTGTACCTAATTTTGTCAGCCATTTCGGACATCACGTTGCACTGTACTATGAGGAAACGGTACAATTTATGTGAAACTATTCATAAACTGTAAACATGTGTCGGTAGGCAATAGGATAAATACTTCCGGCTCCTCGGGCTCGTGCGAATATATCTATGTCCGTATGTGCCAAACCGATGGTTTGTGACACACCTTTACGCGTCTCTCGTTCGCTGCGCTCGCACGAAAGCTATAGGCTAACCTAAAACCAATCCATCTTCCGTTCATTATTCGATATGGTGGCGACATATTTCAAATTTGCGAACGTGTGGGATCGGTTGTGAGGTTGGACTAGATTTTTACGAGCGACCGGAGCGAGCGAGCAACGGTCACAATTTCCAAGCTATACATATACTTTATATTGCCTTCCATATATTTCGTGTTATTACCTAATTTTGTCAGCCATTTCGGACATCACATTGCACTGTACTATGAGGAAATAGTACTATTTATGTGAAACTATTCATAAACTGTAAACATGTGTCGGTAGGCAATAGGATAAATACTTCCGGCTCCTCGGGCTGGTGCGAATATTTCAATGTCCGTATGTGCCAAACCGTTGGTTTATGACACACCTTTACGCGTCTCTCGCTCGCGGCGCTCGCTCGAAAACTATAGCCTAACCTAAAACCAATCCATCTTGCGTTCATTATTCGATATGATGGCGACATATTTCAAATTTGCGAACGTGTGGGATCGGTTGTGAGGTTGGACTAGATTTTTACGAGCGAGCGGAGCGAGCGAGCAACGGTCACAATTTCCAAGCTATACATATACCATATATTGTCTTGCATATATTTCGTGCATGTACCTAATTTTGTCAGCCATTTCGGACATCACGTTGCACTGTACTATGAGGAAACGGTACTAATTATGTGAAACTATTGGTAAACCGTAAACATTTGTCAGAAGGCAATAGGATAAAGACTTCCGGCTCCTCGGGCTGGTGCGAATATATCAATGTCCGTATGTGCCAAACCGATGGTTTGTGACACACCTTTACGCGTCTCTCGTTCGCTGCGCTCGCACGAAAGCTATAGCCTAACCTAAAACCAATCCATCTTCCGTTCATTATTCGATATGGTGGCGACATATTTCAAATTTGCGAACGTGTGGGATCGGTTGTGAGGTTGGACTAGATTTTTACGAGCGAGCGGAGCGAGCGAGCAACGGTCACAATTTCCAAGCTATACATATACCTTATATTGCCTTCCATATATTTCGTGTTATTACCTAATTTTGTCAGCCATTTCGGACATCACATTGCACTGTACTATGAGGAAATAGTACTATTTATGTGAAACTATTCATAAACTGTAAACATGTGTCGGTAGGCAATAGGATAAATACTTCCGGCTCCTCGGGCTGGTGCGAAAATTTCAATGTCCGTATGTGCCAAACCGTTGCTTTATGACACACCTTTACGCGTCTCTCGCTCGCGGCGCTCGCTCGAAAACTATAGCCTAACCTAAAACCAATCCATCTTGCGTTCATTATTCGATATGATGGCGACATATTTCAAATTTGCGAACGTGTCGGATCGGTTGTGAGGTTGGACTAGATTTTTACGAGCGAGCGGAGCGAGCGAGCAACGGTCACAATTTCCAAGCTATACATATACCATATATTGTCTTGCATATATCTCGTGCCTGTACCTAATTTTGTCAGCCATTTCGGACATCACGTTGCACTGTACTATGAGGAAACGGTACTAATTATGTGAAACTATTGGTAAACCGTAAACATTTGTCAGAAGGCAATAGGATAAAGACTTCCGGCTCCTCGGGCTGGTGCGAATATATCAATGTCCGTATGTGCCAAACCGATGGTTTGTGACACACCTTTACGCGTCTCTCGTTCGCTGCGCTCGCACGAAAGCTATAGCCTAACCTAAAACCAATCCATCTTCCGTTCATTATTCGATATGGTGGCGACATATTTCAAATTTGCGAACGTGTGGGATCGGTTGTGAGGTTGGACTAGATTTTTACGAGCGAGCGGAGCGAGCGAGCAACGGTCACAATTTCCAAGCTATACATATACCTTATATTGCCTTCCATATATTTCGTGTTATTACCTAATTTTGTCAGCCATTTCGGACATCACATTGCACTGTACTATGAGGAAATAGTACTATTTATGTGAAACTATTCATAAACTGTAAACATGTGTCGGTAGGCAATAGGATAAATACTTCCGGCTCCTCGGGCTGGTGCGAATATTTCAATGTCCGTATGTGCCAAACCGTTGCTTTATGACACACCTTTACGCGACTCTCGCTCGCGGCGCTCGCTCGAAAACTATAGCCTAACCTAAAACCAATCCATCTTGCGTTCATTATTCGATATGATGGCGACATATTTCAAATTTGCGAACGTGTCGGATCGGTTGTGAGGTTGGACTAGATTTTTACGAGCGAGCGGAGCGAGCGAGCAACGGTCACAATTTCCAAGCTATACATATACCATATATTGTCTTGCATATATCTCGTGCCTGTACCTAATTTTGTCAGCCATTTCGGACATCACGTTGCACTGTACTATGAGGAAACGGTACTAATTATGTGAAACTATTGGTAAACCGTAAACATTTGTCAGAAGGCAATAGGATAAAGACTTCCGGCTCCTCGGGCTGGTGCGAATATATCAATGTCCGTATGTGCCAAACCGATGGTTTGTGACACACCTTTACGCCTCTCTCGTTCGCTGCGCTCGCACGAAAGCTATAGCCTAACCTAAAACCAATCCATTTTCCGTTCATTATTCGATGTGGTAGCGACATATTTCAAATTTGCGAACGTGTCGGATCGGTTGTGATGTTGGACTAGATTTTTTCGAGCGAGCGAGCAACGATCACAATTTCCAACCTATACATACACCTTATATTGCCTTCCATATATTTCGTGTTATTACCTAATTTTGTCAGCCATTTCGGACATCACATTGCACTGTACTATGAGGAAATAGTACTATTTATGTGAAACTATTCATAAACTGTAAACATGTGTCGGTAGGCAATAGGATAAATACATCCGGCTCCTCGGGCTGGTGCGAATATTTCAATGTCCGTATGTGCCAAACCGTTGGTTTATGACACATCTATACGCGTCTCTCGCTCGCTGCGCTCGCTCGAAAACTATAGCCTAACCTAAAACCAATCCATCTTGCGTTCATTATTCGATATGATGGCGACATATTTCAAATTTGCGAACGTGTCGGATCGGTTGTTGGGTTGGACTAGATTTTTACGAGCGAGCGGAGCGAGCGAGCAACGGTCACAATTTCCAAGCTATACATATACCTTATATTGCCTTCCATATATTTCGTGTTATTACCTAATTTTGTCAGCCATTTCGGACATCACATTGCACTGTACTATGAAGAAATTGTACTATTTATGTGAAACTATTCATAAACTGTAAACATGTGTCGGTAGGCAATTGGATAAATACTTCCGGCTCCTCGGGCTGGTGCGAATATATCTATGTCCGTATGTGCCAAACCGATGGTTTGTGACACACCTTTACGCGTCTCTCGTTCGCTGCGCTCGCACGAAAGCTATAGCCTAACCTAAAACCAATCCATCTTCCGTTCATTATTCGATATGGTGGCGACATATTTCAAATTTGCGAACGTGTGGGATCGGTTGTGAGGTTGGACTAGATTTTTACGAGCGACCGGAGCGAGCGAGAAACGGTCACAATTTCCAAGCTATACATATACCTTATATTGCCTTCCATAGATTTCGTGTTATTACCTAATTTTGTCAGCCATTTCGGACATCACGTTGCACTGTACTATGAGGAAACGGTACTAATTATGTGAAACTATTGGTAAACCGTAAACATTTGTCAGAAGGCAATAGGATGAAGACTTCCGGCTCCTCAGGCTGGTGCGAATATTTCAATGTCCGTATGTGCCAAACCGTTGGTTTATGACACACCTTTACGCGTCTCTCGCTCGCGGCGCTCGCTCGAAAACTATAGCGTAACCTAAAACCAATCCATCTTGCGTTCATTATTCGATATGATGGTGACATCTTTCAAATTTGCGAATGTGTCGGATCGGTTGTGAGGTTGGACTAGATTTTTACGAGCGAGCGGAGCGAGCGAGCAACGGTCACAATTTCCAAGCTATACATATACCATATATTGTCTTGCATATATTTCGTGCTTGTACCTAATTTTGTCAGCCATTTCGGACATCACGTTGCACTGTACTATGAGGAAACGGTACTAATTATGTGAAACTATTGGTAAACCGTAAACATTTGTCAGAAGGCAATAGGATAAAGACTTCCGGCTCCTCGGGCTGGTGCGAATATATCAATGTCCGTATGTGCCAAACCGATGGTTTGTGACACACCTTTACGCGTCTCCCGTTAGCTGCGCTCGCACGAAAGCTATAGCCTAACCTAAAACCAATCCATCTTCCGTTCATTATTCGATATGGTGGCGACATATTTCAAATTTGCGAACGTGTGGGATCGGTTGTGAGGTTGGACTAGATTTTTACGAGCGAGCGGAGCGAGCAAGCAACTGTCACAATTTCCAAGCTATACATATACCTTATATTGCCTACCATATATTTCGTGTTATTACCTAATTTTGTCAGCCATTTCGGACATCACATTGCACTGTACTATGAGGAAATAGTACTATTTATGTGAAACTATTCATAAACTGTAAACATGTGTCGGTAGGCAATAAGATAAATACTTCCGGCTCCTCGGGCTGGTGCGAATATTTCAATGTCCGTATGTGCCAAACCGTTGGTTTATGACACACCTATACGCGTCTCTCGCTCGCGGCGCTCGCTCGAAAACTATAGCCTAACATAAAACCAATCCATCTTGCGTTCATTATTCGATATGATGGCGACATATTTCAAATTTGCGAACGTGTCGGATCGGTTGTGAGGTTGGACTAGATTTTTTCGAGCGAGCGGAGCGAGCGAGCAACGGTCACAATTTCCAAGCTATACATATACCATATATTGTCTTGCATATATTTCGAGCTTGTACCTAATTTTGTCAGCCATTTCGGACATCACGTTGCACTGTACTATGAGGAAACGGTACTAATTATGTGAAACTATTGGTAAACCGTAAACATTTGTCAGAAGGCAATAGGATAAAGACTTCCGGCTCCTCGGGCTGGTGCGAATATTTCAATGTCCGTATGTGCCAAACCGTTGGTTTGTGACACACCTTTACGGGTCTCTCGTTCGCTGCGCTCGCACGAAATCTATAGCCTAACCTAAAACCAATCCATCTTCCGTTCATTATTCGATATGGTGGCGACACATTTCAAATTTGCGAACGTGTGGGATCGGTTGTGAGGTTGGACTAGATTTTTACGAGCGAGCGGAGCGAGCGAGCAACGGTCACAATTTCCAAGCTATACATATACCTTATATGGCCTTCCATATATTTCGTGTTATTACCTAATTTTGTCAGCCATTTCGGACATCACATTGCACTGTACTATGAGGAAATAGTACTATTTATGTGAAACCATTCATATACTGTAAACATGTGTCGGTAGGCAATAGGATAAATACTTCCGGCTCCTCGGGCTGGTGCGAATATTTCAATGTCCGTATGTGCCAAGCCGTTGCTTTATGACACACCTTTACGCGTCTATCGCTCGCGGCGCTCGCTCGAAAACTATAGCCTAACCTAAAACCGATCCATCTTGCGTTCATTATTCGATATGATGGCGACATATTTCAAATTTGCGAACGTGTCGGATCGGTTGTGAAGTTGGACTAGATTTTTGCGAGCGAGCGGAGCGAGCGAGCAACGGTCACAATTTCCAAGCTATACATATACCATATATTGTCTTGCATATATTTCGTGCTTGTACCCAATTTTGTCAGCCATTACAGACATCACGTTGCACTGTACTATGAGGAAACGGTACTAATTATGTGAAACTATTGGTAAACCGTAAACATTTGTCAGAAGGCAATAGGATAAATACTTCCGGCTCCTCGGGCTGGTGCGAATATTTCAATGTCCGTATGTACCAAACCGTTGGTTTATGACACACCTTTACGCGTCTCTCGCTCGCGGCGCTCGCTCGAAAACTATAGCCTAACCTAAAACCAATCCATCTTGCGTTCATTATTCGATATGATGGCGACATATTTCAAATTTGCGAACGTGTCGGATCGGTTGTGAAGTTGGACTAGATTTTTACGAGCGAGCGGAGCGAGCGAGCAACGGTCACAATTTCCAAGCTATACATATACCATATATTGTCTTGCATATATTTCGTGCTTGTACCTAATTTTGTCAGCCATTTCGGACATCACGTTGCACTGTACTATGAGGAAACGGTACTATTTATGTGAAACTATTCATAAACTGTAAACATGTGTCGGTAGGCAATAGGATAAATACTTCCGGCTCCTCGGGCTGGTGCGAATATATCTATGTCCGTATGTGCCAAACCGATGGTTTGTGACACACATTTACGCGTCTCTCGTTCGCTGCGCTCGCACGAAAGCTATAGCCTAACCTAAAACCAATCCATCTTCCGTTCATTATTCGATATGGTGGCGACATATTTCAAATTTGCGAACGTGTGGGATCGGTTGTGAGGTTGGACTAGATTTTTACGAGCGAGCGGAGCGAGCGAGCAACGGTCACAATTTCCAAGCTATACATATACCATATATTGTCTTGCATATATTTCGTGCTTGTACCTAATTTTGTCAGCCATTTCGGACATCACGTTGCACTGTACTATGAGGAAACGGTACTAATTATGTGAAACTATTGGTAAGCCGTAAACATTTGTCAGAAGGCAATAGGATAAAGACCTCCGGCTCCTCGGGCTGGTGCGAATATATCAATGTCCGTATGTGCCAAACCGATGGTTTGTGACACACCTTTACGCGTCTCTCGTTCGCTGCGCTCGCACGAAAGCTATAGCCTAACCTAAAACCAATCCATCTTCCGTTCATTATTCGATATGGTGGCGACATATTTCAAATTTGCGAACGTGTCGGATCGGTTGTGAGGTTGGACTAGATTTTTTCGAGCGAGCGGAACGAGCGAGCAACGGTCACAATTTCCAAGCTATACATATACCATATATTGTCTTGCATATATTTCGTGCTTGTACCTAATTTTGTCAGCCATTTCGGACATCACGTTGCACTTTACTATGAGGAAACGGTACTAATTATGTGAAACTATTGATAAACCGTAAACATTTGTCAGAAGGCAATAGGATAAAGACTTCCGGCTCCTCGGGCTGGTGCGAATATTTCAATGTCCGTATGTGCCAAACCGTTGGTTTGTGACACACCTTTACGCGTCCCTCGTTCGCTGCGCTCGCACGAAAGCTATAGCCTAACCTAAAACCAATCCATCTTCCGTTCATTATTCGATATGGTGGCGACATATTTCAAATTTGCGAACGTGTGGGATCGGTTGTGAGGTTGGACTAGATTTTTACGAGCGAGCGGAGCGAGCGAGCAACGGTCACAATTTCCAAGCTATACATATACCTTATATTGCCTTCCATATATTTCGAGTTATTACCTAATTTTGTCAGCCATTTCGGACATCACATTGCACTGTACTATGAGGAAATAGTACTATTTATGTGAAACTATTCGTAAACTGTAAACATGTGTCGGTAGGCAATAGGATAAATACTTCCGGCTCCTCGGGCTGGTGCGAATATTTCAATGTCCGTATGTGCCAAACCGTTGCTTTATGACACACCTTTACGCGTCTCTCGCTCGCGGCGCTCGCTCGAAAACTATAGCCTAACCTAAAACCAATCCATCTTGCGTTCATTATTCGATATGATGGCGACATATTTCAAATTTGCGAACGTGTCGGATCGGTTGTGAGGTTGGACTAGATTTTTACGAGCGAGCGGAGCGAGCGAGCAACGGTCACAATTTTCAAGCTATACATATACCATATATTGTCTTGCATATATCTCGTGCCTGTACCTAATTTTGTCAGCCATTTCGGACATCACGTTGCACTGTACTATGAGGAAACGGTACTAATTATGTGAAACTATTGGTAAACCGTAAACATTTGTCAGAAGGCAATAGGATAAAGACTTCCGGCTCCTCGGGCTGGTGCGAATATATCAATGTCCGTATGTGCCAAACCGATGGTTTGTGACACACCTTTACGCCTCTCTCGTTCGCTGCGCTCGCACGAAAGCTATAGCCTAACCTAAAACCAATCCATTTTCCGTTCATTATTCGATATGGTAGCGACATATTTCAAATTTGCGAACGTGTCGGATCGGTTGTGATGTTGGACTAGATTTTTTCGAGCGAGCGAGCAACGATCACAATTTCCAACCTATACATACACCTTATATTGCCTTCCATATATTTCGTGTTATTACCTAATTTTGTCAGCCATTTCGGACATCACATTGCACTGTACTATGAGGAAATAGTACTATTTATGTGAAACTATTCATAAACTGTAAACATGTGTCGGTAGGCAATAGGATAAATACATCCGGCTCCTCGGGCTGGTGCGAATATTTCAATGTCCGTATGTGCCAAACCGTTGGTTTATGACACATCTATACGCGTCTCTCGCTCGCTGCGCTCGCTCGAAAACTATAGCCTAACCTAAAACCAATCCATCTTGCGTTCATTATTCGATATGATGGCGACATATTTCAAATTTGCGAACGTGTCGGATCGGTTGTGGGGTTGGACTAGATTTTTACGAGCGAGCGGAGCGAGCGAGCAACGGTCACAAATTCCAAGCTATACATATACCTTATATTGCCTTCCATATATTTCGTGTTATTACCTAATTTTGACAGCCATTTCGGACATCACATTGCACTGTACTATGAGGAAATTGTACTATTTATGTGAAACTATTCATAAACTGTAAACATGTGTCGGTAGGCAATTGGATAAATACTTCCGGCTCCTCGGGCTGGTGCGAATATATCTATGTCCGTATGTGCCAAACCGATGGTTTGTGACACACCTTTACGCGTCTCTCGTTCGCTGCGCTCGCACGAAAGCTATAGCCTAACCTAAAACAAATCCATCTTCCGTTCATTATTCGATATGGTGGCGACATATTTCAAATTTGCGAACGTGTGGGATCGGTTGTGAGGTTGGACTAGATTTTTACGAGCGACCGGAGCGAGCGAGAAACGGTCACAATTTCCAAGCTATACATATACCTTATATTGCCTTCCATATATTTCGTGTTATTACCTAATTTTGTCAGCCATTTCGGACATCACGCTGCACTGTACTATGAGGAAACGGTACTAATTATGTGAAACTATTGGTAAACCGTAAACATTTGTCAGAAGGCAATAGGATGAAGACTTCCGGCTCCTCGGGCTGGTGCGAATATTTCAATGTCCGTATGTGCCAAACCGTTGGTTTATGACACACCTTTACGCGTCTCTCGCTCGCGGCGCTCGCTCGAAAACTATAGCGTAACCTAAAACCAATCCATCTTGCGTTCATTATTCGATATGATGGTGACATCTTTCAAATTTGCGAATGTGTCGGATCAGTTGTGAGGTTGGACTAGATTTTTACGCGCGAGCGGAGCGAGCGAGCAACGGTCACAATTTCCAAGCTATACATATACCTTATATTGCCTTCCATATATTTCGTGTTATTACCTAATTTTGTCAGCCATTTCGGACATCACATTGCACTGTACTATGAGGAAATAGTACTATTTATGTGAAACTATTCATAAACTGTAAACATGTGTCGGTAGGCAATAGGATAAATACTTCCGGCTCCTCGGGCTGGTGCGAATATTTCAATGTCCGTATGTGCCAAACCGTTGGTTTATGACACACCTTTACGCGTCGCTCGTTCGAAAACTATAGCCTAACCTAAAACCAATCCATCTTCCGTCATTCTTCGATATGGTGGCGACATATTTCAAATTTGCGAACGTGACGGATCGGTTGTGAGGTTGGACTAGATTTTTGCGAGCGAGCGGAGCGAGCGAGTAACGGTCACAATTTCCAAGCTATACATATACCTTATATTGCCTTGCTTATATTTCTTATTATTACCTACATTTGTCAGCCATTTTGGACATCACATTGCACTGTTATATGTGGAAATAGTACTATTTATGTGAAACTATTCATAAACTGTAAACATTTGTCAGTAGGCAATAGGATAAAGACTTCCGGCTCCACGGGCTGGTGCGAATATTTCAATGTCCGTATGTGCCAAAACGTTGGTTTGTGACACACCTTTACGCGTCTCTCGCTCGCCGCGCTCGCACGAAAGCTATAGCCTAACCTAAAACCAATCCATCTTCCGTTCATTATTGGATATGGTGGCGACATATTTCAAATTTGCGAACGTGTCGGATCGCTTGTGAGCTTGGACTAGATTTTTTCGAGCGAGCGGAGCGAGCGAGCAACGATCACAATTTCCAACCTATACATACACCTTATATTGACTTCCATATATTTCGTGTTATTACCTAATTTTGTCTGCCATTTCGGACATCACATTGCACTGTACTATGAGGAAACGGTACTAATTATGTGAAACTGTTGGTAAACCGTAAACATTTGTCAGAAGGCAATAGGATAAAGACTTTCGGCTCCTCGGGCTGGTGCGAATATTTCAATGTCCGTATGTGCCAAACCGTTGGTTTGTGACACACCTTTACGCGGCTCTCGCTCGCTGCGCTCGCACGAAAGCTATAGCCTAACCTAAAAACAATCCCTCTTGCGTTAGTCATTCGACATGGAGGCGACTTATTTCAAATTTGGGAACGTGTCGGATCGGATGTGAGGTTGGACTAGATTTTTACGAGCGAGCGGAGCGAGCGAGCAACGGTCATAATTTCCAAGCTATACATATACCTTATATTGCCTTCCATATATTTCGTGTTATTACCAAATTTTGTCAGCCATTTCGGACATCACATTGCACTGTACTATGAGGAAACGGTACTAATTATGTGAAACTATTATTAAACCGTAAACATTTGTCAGAAGGCAATAGGATAAAGACTTCCGGCTCCTCGGGCTGGTGCGAATATTTCAATGTCCCCATGTGCCAAACCGTTTGATTGTGACACACCTCTCCGCGTCCCTCGCTCGCCATGCTCGCTCGAAAGCTATAGCCTAACCTAAAACCAATCCAGCTTCCGTTCATTATTTGATATAGTGGCGACATGTCTCGAATTTGCGAACGTGTCGCATCGGTTGTGAGGTTGGACCAGATTTTTACGAGCGAGCGGAGCGAGCGTGCAGCAGTCACAATTTCCAAGTTATACATATACCTTATATTGCCTTGCATATATTTCGTGTTAGTACCTAATATAGTCAGCCATTTCGGACATCACATTGCACTGTACTATGAGGAAATAGTATTATTTATGTGAAACTATTCATAAACTGTATACATGTGTCGGTAGGCAACAGGATAAATACTTCCGGCTCCTCGGGCTGGTGCGAATATTTCAATGTCCGTATGTGCCAAACCGTTGGTTTATGACACACCTTTACGCGTCTCTCGCTCGCGGCGCTCGCTCGAAAACTATAGCCTAACCTAAAACCAATCCATCTTGCGTTCATTATTCGATATGATGGCGACATATTTCAAATTTGCGAACGTGTCGGATCGGTTGTGAGGTTGGACTAGATTTTTTCGAACGAGCGGAGCGAGCGAGCAACGGTCACAATTTCCAAGCTATACATATACCATATATTGTCTTGCATATATTTCGTGCTTGTACCTAATTTTGTCAGCCATTTCGGACATCACGTTGCACTGTACTATGAGGAAACGGTACTAATTATGTGAAACTATTGGTAAACCGTAAACATTTGTCAGAAGGCAATAGGATAAAGACTTCCGGCTCCTCGGGCTGGTGCGAATATATCAAGGACCGTATGTGCCAAACCGATGGTTTGTGACACAACTTTACGCGTCTGTCGTTCGCTGCGCTCGCACGAAAGCTATAGCCTAACCTAAAACCAATCCATCTTCCGTTCATTATTCGATATGGTGGCGACATATTTCAAATTTGCGAACGTGTGGGATCGGTTGTGAGGTTGGACTAGATTTTTACGAGCGAGCGGAGCGAGCGAGCAACGGTCACAATTTCCAAGCTATACATATACCTTATATTGCCTTCCATATATTTCGTGTTATTACCTAATTTTGTCAGCCACTTCGGACATCACATTGCACTGTACTATGAGGAAATAGTACTATTTATGTGAAACTATTCATAAACTGTAAACATGTGTCGGTAGGCAATAGGATAAATACTTCCGGCTCCTCGGGCTGGTGCGAATATTTCAATGTCCGTATGTGCCAAACCGTTGCTTTATGACACACCTTTACGCGTCTCTCGCTCGCGGCGCTCGCTCGAAAACTATAGCCTAACCTAAAACCAATCCATCTTGCGTTCATTATTCGATATGATGGCGACATATTTCAAATTTGCGAACGTGTCGGATCGGTTGTGAGGTTGGACTAGATTTTTACGAGCGAGCGGAGCGAGCGAGCAACGGTCACAATTTCCAAGCTATACATATACCATATATTGTCTTGCATATATTTCGTGCTTGTACCTAATTTTGTCAGCCATTTCGGACAACACGTTGCACTGTACTATGAGGAAACGGTACTAATTATGTGAAACTATTGGTAAACCGTAAACATTTGTCAGAAGGCAATAGGATAAATACTTCCGGCTCCTCGGGCTGGTGCGAATATATCTATGTCCGTATGTGCCAAACCGTTGGATTGTGACACACCTTTTCGCGTCTCTCGCTCGCTGCGCTCGCACGAAAGCTATAGCCTAACCTAAAACCAATCCATCTTCCGTTCATTATTCGATATGGTGGCGACATGTTTCGAATTTGCGAACGTGTGGGATCGGTTGTGAGGATGGACCAAATTTTTACGAGCGAGCGGAGCGAGCGTGCAACGGTCACAATTTCCAAGCTATACATATACCTTATATTGCCTTGCTTATATTTCGTGTTATTACCTACTTTTGCCAGCCATTTCGGACATCACATTGCACTGTTATATGTGGAAATACTATTTATGTGAAACTATTCATATACTGTAAACATGTGTCGGTAGGCAATAGGATAAATACTTCCGGCTCCTCGGGCTGGTGCGAATATTTCAATGTCCGTATGTGCCAAAGCGTTGGTTTGAGACACACATTTACGCGTCGCTCGCTCGCTGCGCTCGCTCGAAAACTATAGCCCAACCTAAAACCAATCCATCTTCCGTCATTCTTCGATATGGTGGCGACATATTTCAAATTTGCGAACGAGACGGATCGGTTGTGAGGTTGGACTAGATTTTTGCGAGCGAGCGGAGCGCGCGAGAAACGGTCACAATTTCCAAGCTATACATATACCATATATTGCCTTGCATAGTATTCGTGCTAGTACCTAATTTTGTCTGCCATTTCGGACATCACATTGCACTGTTATATGTGGAAATAGTACTATTTATGTGAAACTATTCATAAACTGTAAACATTTGTCAGTAGGCAATAGGATAAATACTTCCGGCTCCTCGGGCTGGTGCGAATGTTTCAATGTCCGTATGTGCCAAACCGTTGGTATGTGACACTCATTTACGCGTCGCTCGCTCGCTGCGCTCGCTCGAAGACTATAGCCTAACCTAAAACCAATCCATCTTGCGTTCATTATTCGATATGGTGGCGACATATTTCAAATTTGCGAACGTGTGGGATCGGTTGTGAGGTTGGACTAGATTTTTACGCGCGAGCGGAGCGAGCGAGCAACGGTCACAATTTCCAAGCTATACATATACCTTATATTGCCTTCCATATATTTCGTGTTATTACCTAATTTTGTCAGCCATTTCGGACATAACATTGCACTGTACTATGAGGAAATAGTACTATTTATGTGAAACTATTCATAAACTGTAAACATGTGTCGGTAGGCAATAGGATAAATACTTCCGGCTCCTCGGGCTGGTGCGAATATTTCAATGTCCGTATGTGCCAAACCGTTGGTTTATGACACACCTTTACGCGTCGCTCGTTCGAAAACTATAGCCTAACCTAAAACCAATCCATCTTCCGTCATTCTTCGATATGGTGGCGACATATTTCAAATTTGCGAACGTGACGGATCGGTTGTGAGGTTGGACTAGATTTTTGCGAGCGAGCGGAGCGAGCGAGTAACGGTCACAATTTCCAAGCTATACATATACCTTATATTGCCTTGCTTATATTTCTTATTATTACCTACATTTGTCAGCCATTTTGGACATCACATTGCACTGTTATATGTGGAAATAGTACTATTTATGTGAAACTATTCATAAACTGTAAACATTTGTCAGTAGGCAATAGGATAAAGACTTCCGGCTCCACGGGCTGGTGCGAATATTTCAATGTCCGTATGTGCCAAAACGTTGGTTTGTGACACACCTTTACGCGTCTCTCGCTCGCCGCGCTCGCACGAAAGCTATAGCCTAACCTAAAACCAATCCATCTTCCGTTCATTATTGGATATGGTGGCGACATATTTCAAATTTGCGAACGTGTCGGATCGCTTGTGAGCTTGGACTAGATTTTTTCGAGCGAGCGGAGCGAGCGAGCAACGATCACAATTTCCAACCTATACATACACCTTATATTGACTTCCATATATTTCGTGTTATTACCAAATTTTGTCTGCCATTTCGGACATCACATTGCACTGTACTATGAGGAAACGGTACTAATTATGTGAAACTGTTGGTAAACCGTAAACATTTGTCAGAAGGCAATAGGATAAAGACTTTCGGCTCCTCGGGCTGGTGCGAATATTTCAATGTCCGTATGTGCCAAACCGTTGGTTTGTGACACACCTTTACGCGGCTCTCGCTCGCTGCGCTCGCACGAAAGCTATAGCCTAACCTAAAAACAATCCCTCTTGCGTTAGTCATTCGACATGGAGGCGACTTATTTCAAATTTGGGAACGTGTCGGATCGGATGTGAGGTTGGACTAGATTTTTACGAGCGAGCGGAGCGAGCGAGCAACGGTCATAATTTCCAAGCTATACATATACCTTATATTGCCTTCCATATATTTCGTGTTAGTACCTAATATAGTCAGCCATTTCGGACATCACATTGCACTGTACTATGAGGAAATAGTACTATTTATGTGAAACTATTCATAAACTGTAAACATGTGTCGGTAGGCAATAGGATAAATACTTCCGGCTCCTCGGGCTGGTGCGAATATTTCAATGTCCGTATGTGCCAAACCGTTGCTTTATGACACACCTTTACGCGTCTCTCGCTCGCGGCGCTCGCTCGAAAACTATAGCCTAACCTAAAACCAATCCATCTTGCGTTCATTATTCGATATGATGGCGACATATTTCAAATTTGCGAACGTGTCGGATCGGTTGTGAGGTTGGACTAGATTTTTACGAGCGAGCGGAGCGAGCGAGCAACGGTCACAATTTCCAAGCTATACATATACCATATATTGTCTTGCATATATTTCGTGCTTGTACCTAATTTTGTCAGCCATTTCGGACAACACGTTGCACTGTACTATGAGGAAACGGTACTAATTATGTGAAACTATTGGTAAACCGTAAACATTTGTCAGAAGGCAATAGGATAAATACTTCCGGCTCCTCGGGCTGGTGCGAATATATCTATGTCCGTATGTGCCAAACCGTTGGATTGTGACACACCTTTTCGCGTCTCTCGCTCGCTGCGCTCGCACGAAAGCTATAGCCTAACCTAAAACCAATCCATCTTCCGTTCATTATTCGATATGGTGGCGACATGTTTCGAATTTGCGAACGTGTGGGATCGGTTGTGGGGTTGGACTAGATTTTTACGAGCGAGCGGAGCGAGCGAGCAACGGTCACAATTTCCAAGCTATACATATACCATATATTGTCTTGCATATATTTCGTGCTTGTACCTAATTTTGTCAGACATTTCGGACATCACGTTGCACTGTACTATGAGGAAACGGTACTAATTATGTTAAACTATTGGTAAACCGTAAACATTTGTCAGAAGGCAATAGGATAAAGACTTCCGGCTCCTCGGGCTGGTGCGAATATATCAATGTCCGTATGTGCCAAACCGATGGTTTGTGACACACCTTTACGCGTCTCTCGTTCGCTGCGCTCGCACGAAAGCTATAGCCCAACATAAAACCAATACATCTTCCGTTCATTATTCGATATGGTGGCGACATATTTCAAATTTGCGAACGTGTGGGATCGGTTGTGAGGTTGGACTAGATTTTTACGAGCGACCGGAGCGAGCGAGCAATGGTCACAATTTCCAAGCTATACATATACCTTATATTGCCTTCCATATATTTCGTGTTATTACCTAATTTTGTCAGCCATTTCGGACATCACATTGCACTGTACTATGAGGAAATAGTACTATTTATGTGAAACTATTCATAAACTGTAAACATGTGTCGGTAGGCAATAGGATAAATACTTCCGGCTCCTCGGGCTGGTGCGAATATTTCAATGTCCGTATGTGCCAAACCGTTGGTTTATGACACACCTTTACGCGTCTCTCGCTCGCGGCGCTCGCTCGAAAACTATAGCCTAACCTAAAACCAATCCATCTTGCGTTCATTATTCGATATGATGGCGACATATTTCAAATTTGCGAACGTGTCGGATCGGTTGTGAGATTGGACTAGATTTTTTCGAGCCAGCGGAGCGAGCGAGCAACGGTCACAATTTCCAAGCTATACATATACCATATATTGTCTTGCATATATTTCGTGCTTGTACCTAATTTTGTCAGCAATTTCGGACATCACGTTGCACTGTACTATGAGGAAACGGTACTAATTATGTGAAACTATTGGTAAACCGTAAACATTTGTCAGAAGGCAATAGGATAAAGACTTCCGGCTCCTCGGGCTGGTGCGAATATATCAATGTCCGTATGTGCCAAACCGATGGTTTGTGACACACCTTTACGCGTCCCTCGTTCGCTGCGCTCGCACGAAAGCTATAGCCTAACCTAAAACCAATCCATCTTCCGTTCATTATTCGATATGGTGGCGACATATTTCAAATTTGCGAACGTGTGGGATCGGTTGTGAGGTTGGACTAGATTTTTACGAGCGAGCGGAGCGAGCGAGCAACGGTCACAATTTCCAAGCTATACATATACCTTATATTGCCTTCCATATATTTCGTGTTATTACCTAATTTTGTCAGCCATTTCGGACATCACATTGCACTGTACTATGAGGAAATAGTACTATTTATGTGAAACTATTCATAAACTGTAAACATGGGTCGGTAGGCAATAAGATAAATACTTCCGGCTCCTCGGGCTGGTGCGAATATTTCAATGTCCGTATGTGCCAAACCGTTGGTTTATGACACACCTATACGCGTCTCTCGCTCGCGGCGCTCGCACGAAAACTATAGCCTAACCTAAAACAAATCCATCTTGCGTTCATTATTCGATATGATGGCGACATATTTCAAATTTGCGAACGTGTCGGATCGGTTGTGGGGTTGGACTAGATTTTTACGAGCGAGCGGAGCGAGCGAGCAACGGTCACAATTTCCAAGCTATACATATACCATATATTGTCTTGCATATATTTCGTGCTTGTACCTAATTTTGTCAGCCATTTCGGACATCACGTTGCACTGTACTATGAGGAAACGGTACTAATTATGTTAAACTATTGGTAAACCGTAAACATTTGTCAGAAGGCAATAGGATAAAGACTTCCGGCTCCTCGGGCTGGTGCGAATATATCAATGTCCGTATGTGCCAAACCGATGGTTTGTGACACACCTTTACGCGTCTCTCGTTCGTTGCGCCCGCACGAAAGCTATAGCCTAACCTAAAACCAATCAATCTTCCGTTCATTATTCGATATGGTGGCGACATATTTCAAATTTGCGAACGTGTGGGATCGGTTGTGAGGTTGGACTAGATTTTTACGAGCGAACGGAGCGAGCGAGCAACGGTCACAATTTCCAAGCTATACATATACCTTATATTGCCTTCCATATATTTCGTGTTATTACCTAATTTTGTCAGCCATTTCGGACATCACATTGCACTGTACTATGAGGAAATTGTACTATTTATGTGAAACTATTCATAAACTGTAAACATGTGTCGGTAGGCAATTGGATAAATACTTCCGGCTCCTCGGGCTGATGCGAATATATCTATGTCCGTATGTGCCAAACCGATGGTTTGTGACACACCTTTACGCGTCTCTCGTTCGCTGCGCTCGCACGAAAGCTATAGCCTAACCTAAAACCAATCCATCTTCCGTTCATTATTCGATATGGTGCCGACATATTTCAAATTTGCGAACGTGTGGGATCGGTTGTGAGGTTGGACTAGATTTTTACGAGCGACCGAAGCGAGCGAGCAACGGTCACAATTTCCAAGCTATACATATACCATATATTGTCTTGCATATATTTCGTGCTTGTACCTAATTTTGTCAGCAATTTCGGACATCACGTTGCACTGTACTATGAGGAAACGGTACTAATTATGTGAAACTATTGGTAAACCGTAAACATTTGTCAGAAGGCAATAGGATAAAGACTTCCGGCTCCTCGGGCTGGTGCGAATATATCAATGTCCGTATGTGCCAAACCGATGGTTTGTGACACACCTTTACGCGTCTCTCGTTCGCTGCGCTCGCACGAAAGCTATAGCCTAACCTAAAACCAATCCATCTTCCGTTCATTATTCGATATGGTGCCGACATATTTCAAATTTGCGAACGTGTGGGATCGGTTGTGAGGTTGGACTAGATTTTTACGAGCGACCGGAGCGAGCGAGCAACGGTCACAATTTCCAAGCTATACATATACCATATATTGTCTTGCATATATTTCGTGCTTGTACCTAATTTTGTCAGCAATTTCGGACATCACGTTGCACTGTACTATGAGGAAACGGTACTAATTATGTGAAACTATTGGTAAACCGTAAACATTTGTCAGAAGGCAATAGGATAAAGACTTCCGGCTCCTCGGGGTGGTGCGAATATATCAATGTCCGTATGTGCCAAACCGATGGTTTGTGACACACCTTTACGCGTCTCTCGTTCGCTGCGCTCGCACGAAAGCTATAGCCTAACCTAAAACCAATCCATCTTCCGTTCATTATTCCATATGGTGGCGACATATTTCAAATTTGCGAACGTGTGGGATCGGTTGTGAGGTTGGACTAGATTTTTACGAGCGAGCGGAGCGAGCGAGCAACGGTCACAATTTCCAAGCTATACATATACCTTATATTGCCTTCCATATATTTCGTGTTATTACCTAATTTTGTCAGCCACTTCGGTCATCACATTGCACTGTACTGTGAGGAAATAGTACTATTTATGTGAAACTATTCATAAACTGTAAACATGTGTCGGTAGGCAATAGGATAAATACTTCCGGCTCCTCGTGCTGGTGCGAATATTTCAATGTCCGTATGTGCCAAACCGTTGGTTTATGACACACCTATACGCGTCTCTCGCTCGCGGCGCTCGCTCGAAAACTATAGCCTAACCTAAAACCAATCCATCTTGCGTTCATTATTCGATATGATGGCGACATATTTCAAATTTGCGAACGTGTGGGATCGGTTGTGAGGTTGGACTAGATTTTTACGAGCGAGCGGAGCGAGCGAGCAACGGTCACAATTTCCAATTTATACATATACCATATATTGTCTTGCATATATTTCGTGCTTGTACCTAATTTTGTCAGCCATTTCGGACATCACGTTGCACTGTACTATGAGGAAACGGTACTAATTATGTGAAACTATTGGTAAACCGTAAACATTTGTCAGAAGGCAATAGGATAAAGACTTCCGGCTCCTCGGGCCGGTGCGAATATATCAATGTCCGTATGTGCCAAACCGATGGTTTGTGACACACCTTTACGCGTCTCTCGTTCGCTGCGCTCGCACGAAAGCTATAGCCTAACCTAAAACCAATCCATCTTCCGTTCATTATTCGATATGGTGGCGACATATTTCAAATTTGCGAACGTGTGGGATCGGTTGTGAGGTTGGACTAGATTTTTACGAGCGAGCGGAGCGAGCTAGCAACGGTCACAATTTCCAAGCTATACATATACCTTATATTGCCTTCCATATATTTCGTGTTATTACCTAATTTTGTCATCCATTTCGGACATCACATTGCACTGTACTATGAGGAAATAGTACTATTTATGTGAAACTATTCATAAACTGTAAACATGTGTCGGTAGGCAATAAGATAAATACTTCCGGCTCCTCGGGCTGGTGCGAATATTTCAATGTCCGTATGTGCCAAACCGTTGGTTTATGACACACCTATACGCGTCTCTCGCTCGCGGCGCTCGCTCGAAAACTATAGCCTAACCTAAAACCAATCAATCTTGCGTTCATTATTCGATATGATGGCGACATATTTCAAATTTGCGAACGTGTCGGATCGGTTGTGAGGTTGGACTAGATTTTTTCGAGCGAGCGGAGCGAGCGAGCCACGGTCACAATTTCCAAGCTATACATATACCATATATTGTCTTGCATATATTTCGTGCTTGTACCTAATTTTGTCAGCCATTTCGGACATCACGTTGCACTGTACTATGAGGAAACGGTACTAATTATGTGAAACTATTGGTAAACCGTAAACATTTGTCAGAAGGCAATAGGATAAAGACTTCCGGCTCCTCGGGCTGGTGCGAATATATCAAGGTCCGTATGTGCCAAACCGATGGTTTGTGACACACCTTTACGCGTCTCTCGTTCGCTGCGCTCGCACGAAAGCTATAGCCTAACCTAAAACCAATCCATCTTCCGTTCATTATTCGATATGGTGGCGGCATATTTCAAATTTGCGAACGTGTGGGATCGGTTGTGAGGTTGGACTAGATTTTTACGAGCGAGCGGAGCGAGCGAGCAACGGTCACAATTTCCAAGCTATATATATACCTTATATTGCCTTCCATATATTTCGTGTTATTACCTAATTTTGTCAGCCACTTCGGACATCACATTGCACTGTACTATGAGGAAATAGTACTATTTATGTGAAACTATTCATAAACTGTAAACATGTGTCGGTAGGCAATAGGATAAATACTTCCGGCTCCTCGGGCTGGTGCGAATATTTCAATGTCCGTATGTGCCAAACCGTTGGTTTATGACACACCTATACGCGTCTCTCGCTCGCGGCGCTCGCTCGAAAACTATAGCCTAACCTAAAACCAATCCATCTTGCGTTCATTATTCGATATGATGGCGACATGTTTCAAATTTGCGAACGTGTCGGATCGGTTGTGGGGTTGGACTAGATTTTTACGAGCGAGCGGAGCAAGCGAGCAACGGTCACAATTTCCAAGCTATACATATACCTTATATTGCCTTCCATATATTTCGTGTTATTACCTAATTTTGTCAGCCACTTCGGACATCACATTGCACTGTACTATGAGGAAATAGTACTATTTATGTGAAACTATTCATAAACTGTAAACATGTGTCGGTAGGCAATAGGATAAATACTTCCGGCTCCTCGGGCTGGTGCGAATATTTCAATGTCCGTATGTGCCAAACCGTTGGTTTATGACACACCTATACGCGTCTCTCGCTCGCGGCGCTCGCTCGAAAACTATAGCCTAACCTAAAACCAATCCATCTTGCGATCATTATTCGATATGATGGCGACATATTTCAAATTTGCGAACGTGTGGGATCGGTTGTGAGGTTGGACTAGATTTTTACGAGCGAGCGGAGCGAGCGAGCAACGGTGACAATTTCCAAGCTATACATATACCATATATTGTCTTGCATATATTTCGTGCTTGTACCTAATTTTGTCAGCCATTTCGGACATCACGTTGCACTGTACTATGAGGAAACGGTACTAATTATGTGAAACTATTGGTAAACCGTAAACATTTGTCAGAAGGCAATAGGATAAAGACTTCCGGCTCCTCGGGCTGGTGCGAATATATCAATGTCCGTATGTGCCAAACCGATGGTTTGTGACACACCTTTACGCGTCTCTCGTTCGCTGCGCTCGCACGAAAGCTATAGCCTAACCTAAAACCAATCCATCTTCCGTTCATTATTCGATATGGTGGCGACATATTTCAAATTTGCGAACGTGTGGGATCGGTTGTGAGGTTGGACTAGATTTTTACGAGCGAGCGGAGCGAGCTAGCAACGGTCACAACTTCCAAGCTATACATATACCTTATATTGCCTTCCATATATTTCGTGTTATTACCTAATTTTGTCAGCCATTTCGGACATCACATTGCACTGTACTATGAGGAAATAGTACTATTTATGTGAAACTATTCATAAACTGTAAACATGTGTCGGTAGGCAATAAGATAAATACTTCCGGCTCCTCGGGCTGGTGCGAATATTTCAATGTCCGTATGTGCCAAACCGTTGGTTTATGACACACCTATACGCGTCTCTCGCTCGCGGCGCTCGCTCGAAAACTATAGCCTAACCTAAAACCAATCCATCTTGCGTTCATCATTCGATATGATGGCGACATATTTCAAATTTGCGAACGTGTCGGATCGGTTGTGAGGTTGGACTAGATTTTTTCGAGCGAGCGGAGCGAGCGAGCCACGGTCACAATTTCCAAGCTATACATATACCATATATTGTCTTGCATATATTTCGTGCTTGTACCTAATTTTGTCAGCCATTTCGGACATCACGTTGCACTGTACTATGAGGAAACGGTACTAATTATGTGAAACTATTGGTAAACCGTAAACATTTGTCAGAAGGCAATAGGATAAAGACTTCCGGCTCCTCGGGCTGGTGCGAATATATCAAGGTCCGTATGTGCCAAACCGATGGTTTGTGACACACCTTTACGCGTCTCTCGTTCGCTGCGCTCGCACGAAAGCTATAGCCTAACCTAAAACCAATCCATCTTCCGTTCATTATTCGATATGGTGGCGACATATTTCAAATTTGCGAACGTGTGGGATCGGTTGTGAGGTTGGACTAGATTTTTACGAGCGAGCGGAGCGAGCGAGCAACGGTCACAATTTCCAAGCTATACATATACCTTATATTGCCTTCCATATATTTCGTGTTATTACCTAATTTTGTCAGCCACTTCGGACATCACATTGCACTGTACTATGAGGAAATAGTACTATTTATGTGAAACTATTCATAAACTGTAAACATGTGTCGGTAGGCAATAGGATAAATACTTCCGGCTCCTCGGGCTGGTGCGAATATTGCAATGTCCGTATGTGCCAAACCGTTGGTTTATGACACACCTATACGCGTCTCTCGCTCGCGGCGCTCGCTCGTAAACTATAGCCTAACCTAAAACCAATCCATCTTGCGTTCATTATTCGATATGATGGCGACATGTTTCAAATTTGCGAACGTGTCGGATCGGTTGTGGGGTTGGACTAGATTTTTACGAGCGAGCTGAGCAAGCGAGCAACGGTCACAATTTCCAAGCTATACATATACCATATATTGTCTTGCATATATTTCGTGCTTGTACCTAATTTTGTCAGCCATTTCGGACATCACGTTGCACTGTACTATGAGGAAACGGTACTAATTATGTGAAACTATTGGTAAACCGTAAACATTTGTCAGAAGGCAATAGGATAAAGACTTCCGGCTCCTCGGGCAGGTGCGAATATTTCAATGTCCGTATGTGCCAAACCGTTGGTTTATGACACACCTTTACGCTCTCTCGCTCGCGGCGCTCGCTCGAAAACTATAGCCTAACCTAAAACCAATCCATCTTGCGTTCATTATTCGATATGATGGCGACATATTTCAAATTTGCGAACGTGTCGGATCGGTTGTGGGGTTGGACTAGATTTTTACGAGCGAGCGGAGCGAGCGAGCAACGGTCACAATTTCCAAGCTATACATATACCTTATATTGCCTTCCATATATATCGTGATATTACCTAATTTTGTCAGCCATTTCGGACATCACGTTGCACTGTACTATGAGGAAACGGTACTAATTATGTGAAACTATTGGTAAACCGTAAGCATTTGTCAGAAGGCAATAGGATAGAGACTTCCGGTTCCTCGGGCTGGTGCGAATATATCATTGTCCGTATGTGCCAAACCGATGGTTTGTGACACACCTTTACGCGTCTCTCGTTCGCTGCGCTCGCACGAAAGCTATAGCCTAACCTAAAACCAATCCATCTTCCGTTCATTATTCGATATGGTGGCGACATATTTCAAATTTGCGAACGTGTGGGATCGGTTGTGAGGTTAGACTAGATTTTTACGAGCGAGCGGAGCGAGCGAGCAACGGTCACAATTTCCAAGCTATACATATACCTTATATTGCCTTCCATATATTTCGTGTTATTACCTAATTTTGTCAGCCATTTCGGACATCACATTGCACTGTACTATGAGGAAATAGTACTATTTATGTGAAACTATTCATAAACTGTAAACATGTGTCGGTAGGCAATAGGATAAATACTTCCGGCTCCTCGGGCTGGTGCGAATATTTCAATATCCGTATGTGCCAAACCTTTGGTTTATGACACACCTTTACGCGTCTCTCGTTCGCTGCGCTCGCACGAAAGCTATAGCCTAACCTAAAACCAATCCATCTTCCGTTCATTATTCGATATGGTGGCGACATATTTCAAATTTGCGAACGTGTCGGATCGGTTGTGAGGTTGGACTAGATTTTTTCGAGCGAGCGGAGCGAGCGAGCAACGGTCACAATTTCCAAGCTATACATAAACCTTATATTGCCTTCCATATATTTCGTGTTATTACCTAATTTTGTCAGCCATTTCGGACATCACATTGCACTGTACTATGAGGAAATAGTACTATTTATGTGAAACTATTCATAAACTGTAAACATGTGTCGGTAGGCAATAGGATAAATACTTCCGGCTCCTCGGGCTGGTGCGAATATTTCAATGTCCGTATGTGCCAAACCGTTGGTTTATGACACACCTTTACGCGTCTCTCGCTCGCGGCGCTCGCTCGAAAACTATAGCCTAACCTAAAACCAATCCATCTTGCGTTCATTATTCGATATGATGGCGACATATTTCAAATTTGCGAACGTGTCGGATCGGTTGTGAGGTTGGACTAGATTTTTACGAGCGAGCGGAGCGAGCGAGCAACGGTCACAATTTCCAAGCTATACATATACCATATATTGTCTTGCATATATTTCGAGCTTGTACCTAATTTTGTCAGCCATTTCGGACGTCACGCTGCACTGTACTATGAGGAAACGGTACTAATTATGTGAAACTATTGGTAAACCGTAAACATTTGTCAGAAGGCAATAGGATAAAGACTTCCGGCTCCTAGGGCTGGTGCGAATATTTCAATGTCCGTATGTGCCAAACCGTTGGTTTGTGACACACCTTTACGCGTCTCTCGTTCGCTGCGCTCGCACGAAAGCTATAGCCTAACCTAAAACCAATCCATCTTCCGTTCATTATTCGATATGATGGCGACATATTTCAAATTTGCGAACGTTTCGGATCGGTTGTGGGGTTGGACTAGATTTTTACGAGCGAGCGGAGCGAGCGAGCAACGGTCACAATTTCCAAGCTATACATATACCATATATTGTCTTGCATATATTTCGTGCTTGTACCTAATTTTGTCAGCCATTTCGGACATCACGTTGCACTGTACTATGAGAAAACGGTACTAATTATGTGAAACTATTGGTAAACCGTAAACATTTGTCAGAAGGCAATAGGATAAAGACTTCCGGTTCCTCGGGCTGGTGCGAATATATCAATGTCCGTATGTGCCAAACCGATGGTTTGTGACACACCTTTACGCGTCTCTCGTTCGCTGCACTCGCACGAAAGCTATAGCCTAACATAAAACCAATCCATCTTCCGTTCATTATTCGATATGGTGGCGACATATTTCAAATTTGCGAACGTGTGGGATCGGTTGTGAGGTTGGACTAGATTTTTACGAGCGAGCGGAGAGAGCGAGCAACGGTCACAATTTCCAAGCTATACATATACCTTATATTGCCTTCCATATATTTCGTGTTATTACCTAATTTTGTCAGCCATTTCGGACATCACATTGCACTGTACTATGAGGAAATAGTACTATTTATGTGAAACTATTCATAAACTCTAAAAATGTGTCGGTAGGCAATAGGATAAATACTTCCGGCTCCTCGGGCTGGTGCGAATATATCAATGTCCGTATGTGCCAAACCGATGGTTTGTGACACACCTTTACGCGTCTCTCGTTCGCTGCACTCGCACGAAAGCTATAGCCTAACCTAAAACCAATCCATCTTGCGTTCATTATTCGATATGATGGCGACATATTTCAAATTTGCGAACGTGTCGGATCGTTTGTGGGGTTGGACTAGATTTTTACGAGCGAGCGGAGCGAGCGAGCAACGGTCACAATTTCCAAGCTATACATATACCTTATATTGCCTTCCATATATATCGTGTTATTACCTAATTTTGTCAGCCATTTCGGACATCACGTTGCACTGTACTATGAGGAAACGGTACTAATTATGTGAAACTATTGGTAAACCGTAAACATTTGTCAGAAGGCAATAGGATAAAGACTTCCGGTTCCTCGGGCTGGTGCGAATATATCAATGTCCGTATGTGCCAAACCGATGGTTTGTGACACACCTTTACGCGTCTCTCGTTCGCTGCACTCGCACGAAAGCTATAGCCTAACCCAAAACCAATCCATCTTCCGTTCATTATTCGATATGGTGGCGACATATTTCAAATTTGCGAACGTGAGGGATCGGTTGTGAGGTTGGACTAGATTTTTACGAGCGAGCCGAGCGAGCGAGCAATGGTCACAATTTCCAAGCTATACATATACCTTATATTGCCTTCCATATATTTCGTGTTATTACCTAATTTTGTCAGCCATTTCGGACATCACATTGCACTGTACTATGAGGAAATAGTACTATTTATGTGAAACTATTCATAAACTGTAAACATGTGTCGGTAGGCAATAGGATAAATACTTCCGGCTCCTCGGGCTGGTGCGAATATTTCAATGTCCGTATGTGCCAAACCGTTGGTTTATGACACACCTATACGCGTCTCTCGCTCGCGGCGCTCGCTCGAAAACTATAGCCTAACCTAAAACCAATCCATCTTGCGTTCATTATTCGATATGATGGCGACATGTTTCAAATTTGCGATCGTGTCGGATCGGTTGTGGGGTTGGACTAGATTTTTATGAGCGAGCGGAGCGAGCGAGCAACGGTCACAATTTCCAAGCTATACATATACCATATATTGTCGCGCATATATTTCGTGCTTGTACCTAATTTTGTCAGCCATTTCGGACATCACGTTGCACTGTACTATGAGGAAACGGTACTAATTATGTGAAACTATTTATAAACTGTAAACATGTGTCGGTAGGCAATAGGATAAATACTTCCGGCTCCACGGGCTGGTGCGAATATTTCAATGTCCGTATGTGCCAAGCCGTTGGTTTATGACACACCTTTACGCGTCTCTCGCTCGCGGCGCTCGCTCGAAAACTATAGCCTAACCTAAAACCAATCCATCTTGCGTTCATTATTCGATATGATGGCGACATATTTCAAATTTGCGAACGTGTCGGATCGGTTGTGGGGTTGGACTTGATTTTTACGAGCGAGCGGAGCGAGCGAGCAACGGTCACAATTTCCAAGCTATACATATACCTTATATTGCCTTCCATATATTTCGTGTTATTACCTAATTTTGTCAGCCATTTCGGACATCACGTTGCACTGTACTATGAGGAAATAGTACTATTTATGTGAAACTATTCATAAACTGTAAACATGTGTCGGTAGGCAATAGGATAAATACTTCCGGCTCCTCGGGCTGGTGCCAATATTTCAATGTCCGTATGTGCCAAACCGTTTGTTTATGACACACCTATACGCGTCAATCGCTCGCTGCGCTTGCTCGAAGACTATAGCCTAACCTAAAACCAATCCATCTTGCGTTCATTATTCGATATGATGGCGACATATTTCAAATTTGCGAACGTGTCGGATCGGTTGTGGGGTTGGACTAGACTTTTATGAGCGTGCGGAGCGAGCGAGCAACGGTCACAATTTCCAAGCTATACATATACCTTATATTGCCTTCCATATATTTCGTGTTATTACGTAATTTTCTCAGCCATTTCGGACATCACGTTGCACTGAACTATGAGGAAACGGTACTAATTATGTGAAACTATTGGTAAACCGTAAACATTTGTCAGAAGGCAATAGGATAAAGACTTCCGGTTCCTCGGGCTGGTGCGAATATATCAATGTCCGTATGTGCCAAACCGATGGTTTGTGACACACCTTTACGCGTCTCTCGTTCGCTGCACTCGCACGAAAGCTATAGCCTATCCTAAAACCAATCCATCTTGCGTTCATTATTCGATATGGTGGCGACATATTTCAAATTTGCGAACGTGTGGGATCGGTTGTGAGGTTGGACTAGATTTTTACGAGCGAGCGGAGCGAGCGAGCAACGGTCACAATTTCCAAGCTATACATATACCATATATTGTCTTGCATATATTTCGTGCTTGTACCTAATTTTGTCAGCCATTTCGGACATCACGTTGCACTGTACTATGAGGAAACGGTACTAATTATGTGAAACTATTGGTAAACCGTAAACATTTGTCAGAAGGCAATAGGATAAAGACTTCCGGCTCCTCGGGCTGGTGCGAATATATCAATGTCCGTATGTGCCAAACCGATGGTTTGTGACACACCTTTACGCGTCTCTCGTTCGCTGCGCTCGCACGAAAGCTATAGCCTAACCTAAAACCAATCCATCTTCCGTTCATTATTCGATATGGTGGCGACATATTTCAAATTTGCGAACGTGTGGGATCGGTTGTGAGGTTGGACTAGATTGTTACGAGCGAGCGGAGCGAGCGAGCAACGGTCACAATTTCCAAGCTATACATATACCTTATATTGCCTTCCATATATTTCGTGTTATTACCTAATTTTGTCAGCCATTTCGGACATCACATTGCACTGTACTATGAGGAAATAGTACTATTTATGTGAAACTATTCATAAACTGTAAACATGTGTCGGTAGGCAATAGGATAAATACTTCCGGCTCCTCGGGCTGGTGCGAATATTTCAATGTCCGTATGTGCCAAACCGTTGCTTTATGACACACCTTTACGCGTCTCTCGCTCGTGGCGCTCGCTCGAAAACTATAGCCTAACCTAAAACCAATCCATCTTCCGTTCATTATTCGATATGATGGCGACATATTTCAAATTGGCGAACGTGTCGGATCGGTTGTGAGGATGGACTAGATTTTTACGAGCGAGCGGAGCGAGCGAGCAACGGTCACAATTTCCAAGCTATACATATACCATATATTGTCTTGCATATATTTCGTGCTTGTACCTAATTTTGTCAGCCATTTCGGACATCACGTTGCACTGTACTATGAGGAAACGGTACAATTTATGTGAAACTATTCATAAACTGTAAACATGTGTCGGTAGGCAATAGGATAAATACTTCCGGCTCCTCGGGCTGGTGCGAATATATCTATGTCCGTATGTGCCAAACCGATGGTTTGTGACACACCTTTACGCGTCTCTCGTTCGCTGCGCTCGCACGAAAGCTATAGCCTAACCTAAAACCAATCCATCTTCCGTTCATTATTCGATATGGTGGCGACATATTTCAAATTTGCGAACGTGTGCGATCGGTTGTGAGGTTGGACTAGATTTTTACGAGCGACCGGAGCGAGCGAGCAACGGTCACAATTTCCAAGCTATACATATACCTCATATTGCCTTCCATATATTTCGTGTTATTACCTAATTTTGTCAGCCATTTCGGACATCACATTGCACTGTACTATGAGGAAGGAGTACTATTTATGTGAAACTATTCATAAACTGTAAACATGTGTCGGTAGGCAATAGGATAAATACTTCCGGCTCCTCGGGCTGTTGCGAATATTTCAATGTCCGTATGTGCCAAACCGTTGGTTTATGACACACCTTTACGCGTCTCTCGCTCGGGGCGCACGCTCGAAAACTATAGCCTAACCTAAAACCAATCCATCTTGCGCTCATTATTCGATATGATGGCGACATATTTCAAATTTGCGAACGTGTCGGATCGGTTGTGAGGTTGGACTAGATTTTTTCGAGCGAGCGGAGCGAGCGAGCAACGGTCACAATTTCCAAGCTATACATATACCTTATATTGCCTTGCATATATTTCGTGTTATTACCTCATTTTGTCAGCCATTTCGGACATCACATTGCACTGTACTATGAGGAAATAGTACTATTTATGTGAAACTATTCATAAACTGTAAACATGTGTCGGTAGGCAATAGGATAAATACTTCCGGCTCCTCGGGCTGGTGCGAATATTTCAATGTCCGTATGTGCCAAACCGTTGGTTTATGACACACCTATACGCGTCTCTCGCTCGCTGCGCTCGCTCGAAAACTATAGCCTAACCTAAAACCAATCCATCTTGCGTTCATTATTCGATATGATGGCGACATATTTCAAATTTGCGAACGTGTCGGATCGGTTGTGGGGTTGGACTAGATTTTTACGAGCGAGCGGAGCGAGCGAGCAACGGTCACAATTTCCAAGCTATACATATACCATATATTGTCTTGCATATATTTCGTGCTTGTACCTAATTTTGTCAGCCATTTCGGACATCACGTTGCACTGTACTATGAGGAAACGGTACAATTTATGTGAAACTATTCATAAACTGTAAACATGTGTCGGTAGGCAATAGGATAAATACTTCCGGCTCCTCGGGCTGGTGCGAATATATCTATGTCCGTATGTGCCAAACCGATGGTTTGTGACACACCTTTACGCGTCTCTCGTTCGCTGCGCTCGCACGAAAGCTATAGCCTAACCTAAAACCAATCCATCTTCCGTTCATTATTCGATATGGTGGCGACATATTTCAAATTTGCGAACGTGTGGGATCGGTTGTGAGGTTGGACTAGATTTTTACGAGCGACCGGAGCGAGCGAGCAACGGTCACAATTTCCAAGCTATACATATACCTTATATTGCCTTCCATATATTTCGTGTTATTACCTAATTTTGTCAGCCATTTCGGACATCACATTGCACTGTACTATGAGGAAGGAGTACTATTTATGTGAAACTATTCATAAACTGTAAACATGTGTCGGTAGGCAATAGGATAAATACTTCCGGCTCCTCGGGCTGTTGCGAATATTTCAATGTCCGTATGTGCCAAACCGTTGGTTTATGACACACCTTTACGCGTCTCTCGCTCGGGGCGCACGCTCGAAAACTATAGCCTAACCTAAAACCAATCCATCTTGCGCTCATTATTCGATATGATGGCGACATATTTCAAATTTGCGAACGTGTCGGATCGGTTGTGAGGTTGGACTAGATTTTTTCGAGCGAGCGGAGCGAGCGAGCAACGGTCACAATTTCCAAGCTATACATATACCTTATATTGCCTTGCATATATTTCGTGTTATTACCTCATTTTGTCAGCCATTTCGGACATCACATTGCACTGTACTATGAGGAAATAGTACTATTTATGTGAAACTATTCATAAACTGTAAACATGTGTCGGTAGGCAATAGGATAAATACTTCCGGCTCCTCGGGCTGGTGCGAATATTTCAATGTCCGTATGTGCCAAACCGTTGGTTTATGACACACCTATACGCGTCTCTCGCTCGCTGCGCTCGCTCGAAAACTATAGCCTAACCTAAAACCAATCCATCTTGCGTTCATTATTCGATATGATGGCGACATATTTCAAATTTGCGAACGTGTCGGATCGGTTGTGGGGTTGGACTAGATTTTTACGAGCGAGCGGAGCGAGCGAGCAACGGTCACAATTTCCAAGCTATACATATACCATATATTGTCTTGCATATATTTCGTGCTTGTACCTAATTTTGTCAGCCATTTCGGACATCACGTTGCACTGTACTATGAGGAAACGGTACTAATTATGTGAAACTATTGGTAAACCGTAAACATTTGTCAGAAGGCAATAGGATAAAGACTTCCGTCTCCTCGGGCTGGTGCGAATATATCAATGTCCGTATGTGCCAAACCGATGGTTTGTGACACACCTTTACGCGTCTCTCGTTCGCTGCGCTCGCACGAAAGCTATAGCCTAACCTAAAACCAATCCATCTTCCGTTCATTATTCGATATGGTGGTGACATGTTTCAAATTTGCGAACGTGTGGGATCGGTTGTGAGGTTGGACAAGATTTTTACGAGCGAGCGGAGCGAGCGAGCAACGGTCACAATTTCCAAGCTATACATATAACTTATATTCCCTTCCATATATATCGTGTTATTACCTAATTTTGTCAGCCATTTCGGACATCACATTGCACTGTACTATGAGGAAGGAGTACTATTTATGTGAAACTATTCATAAACTGTAAACATGTGTCGGTAGGCAATAGGATAAATACTTCTGGCTCCTCGGGCTGTTGCGAATATTTCAATGTCCGTATGTGCCAAACCGTTGGTTTATGACACACCTTTACGCGTCTCTCGCTCGGGGCGCACGCTCGAAAACTATAGCCTAACCTAAAACCAATCCATCTTGCGCTCATTATTCGATATGATGGCGACATATTTCAAATTTGCGAACGTGTCGGATCGGTTGTGAGGTTGGACTAGATTTTTTCGAGCGAGCGGAGCGAGCGAGCAACGGTCACAATTTCCAAGCTATACATATACCTTATATTGCCTTCCATATATTTCGTGTTATTACCTCATTTTGTCAGCCATTTCGGACATCACATTGCACTGTACTATGAGGAAATAGTACTATTTATGTGAAACTATTCATAAACTGTAAACATGTGTCGGTAGGCAATAGGATAAATACTTCCGGCTCCTCGGGCTGGTGCGAATATTTCAATGTCCGTATGTGCCAAACCGTTGGTTTATGACACACCTATACGCGTCTCTCGCTCGCTGCGCTCGCTCGAAAACTATAGCCTAACCTAAAACCAATCCATCTTGCGTTCATTATTCGATATGATGGCGACATATTTCAAATTTGCGAACGTGTCGGATCGGTTGTGGGGTTGGACTAGATTTTTACGAGCGAGCGGAGCGAGCGAGCAACGGTCACAATTTCCAAGCTATACATATACCTTATATTGCCTTCCATATATTTCGTGTTATTACCTAATTTTGTCAGCCATTTCGGACATCACATTGCACTGTACTATGAGGAAATAGTACTATTTGTGTGAAACTATTCATAAACTGTAAACATGTGTCGGTAGGCAATAGGATAAATACTTCCGGCTCCTTGGGCTGGTGCGAATATTTCAATGTCCGTATGTGCCAAACCGTTGGTTTATGACACACCTATACGCGTCTCTCGCTCGCTGCGCTCGCTCGAAAACTATAGCCTAACCTAAAACCAATCCATCTTGCGTTCATTATTCGATATGATGGCGACATATTTCAAATTTGCGAACGTGTCGGATCGGTTGTGGGGTTGGACTAGATTTTTACGAGCGAGCGGAGCGAGCGAGCAACGGTCACAATTTCCAAGCTATACATATACCATATATTGTCTTGCATATATTTCGTGCTTGTACCTAATTTTGTCAGCCATTTCGGACATCACGTTGCACTGTACTATGAGGAAACGGTACTAATTATGTGAAACTATTGGTAAACCGTAAACATTTGTCAGAAGGCAATAGGATAAAGACTTCCGTCTCCTCGGGCTGGTGCGAATATATCAATGTCCGTATGTGCCAAACCGATGGTTTGTGACACACCTTTACGCGTCTCTCGTTCGCTGCGCTCGCACGAAAGCTATAGCCTAACCTAAAACCAATCCATCTTCCGTTCATTATTCGATATGGTGGTGACATGTTTCAAATTTGCGAACGTGTGGGATCGGTTGTGAGGTTGGACAAGATTTTTACGAGCGAGCGGAGCGAGCGAGCAACGGTCACAATTTCCAAGCTATACATATAACTTATATTCCCTTCCATATATATCGTGTTATTACCTAATTTTGTCAGCCATTTCGGACATCACATTGCACTGTACTATGAGGAAGGAGTACTATTTATGTGAAACTATTCATAAACTGTAAACATGTGTCGGTAGGCAATAGGATAAATACTTCTGGCTCCTCGGGCTGTTGCGAATATTTCAATGTCCGTATGTGCCAAACCGTTGGTTTATGACACACCTTTACGCGTCTCTCGCTCGGGGCGCACGCTCGAAAACTATAGCCTAACCTAAAACCAATCCATCTTGCGCTCATTATTCGATATGATGGCGACATATTTCAAATTTGCGAACGTGTCGGATCGGTTGTGAGGTTGGACTAGATTTTTTCGAGCGAGCGGAGCGAGCGAGCAACGGTCACAATTTCCAAGCTATACATATACCTTATATTGCCTTCCATATATTTCGTGTTATTACCTCATTTTGTCAGCCATTTCGGACATCACATTGCACTGTACTATGAGGAAATAGTACTATTTATGTGAAACTATTCATAAACTGTAAACATGTGTCGGTAGGCAATAGGATAAATACTTCCGGCTCCTCGGGCTGGTGCGAATATTTCAATGTCCGTATGTGCCAAACCGTTGGTTTATGACACACCTATACGCGTCTCTCGCTCGCTGCGCTCGCTCGAAAACTATAGCCTAACCTAAAACCAATCCATCTTGCGTTCATTATTCGATATGATGGCGACATATTTCAAATTTGCGAACGTGTCGGATCGGTTGTGGGGTTGGACTAGATTTTTACGAGCGAGCGGAGCGAGCGAGCAACGGTCACAATTTCCAAGCTATACATATACCTTATATTGCCTTCCATATATTTCGTGTTATTACCTAATTTTGTCAGCCATTTCGGACATCACATTGCACTGTACTATGAGGAAATAGTACTATTTGTGTGAAACTATTCATAAACTGTAAACATGTGTCGGTAGGCAATAGGATAAATACTTCCGGCTCCTTGGGCTGGTGCGAATATTTCAATGTCCGTATGTGCCAAACCGTTGGTTTATGACACACCTATACGCGTCTCTCGCTCGCTGCGCTCGCTCGAAAGCTATAGCCTAACCTAAAACCAATCCATCTTGCGTTCATTATTCGATATGATGGCGACATATTTCAAATTTGCGAACGTGTCGGATCGGTTGTGGGGTTGGACTAGATTTTTACGAGCGAGCGGAGCGAGCGAGCAACGGTCACAATTTCCAAGCTATACATATACCATATATTGTCTTGCATATATTTCGTGCTTGTACCTAATTTTGTCAGCCATTTCGGACATCACATTGCATTGTACTATGTGGAAATAGTACTATTTATGTGAAACTATTCATAAACTCTAAACATGTGTCGGTAGGCAATAGGATAAATACTTCCGGCTCCTCGGGCTGGTGCGAATATTTCAATGTCCGTATGTGCCAAACCGTTGGTTTATGACACACCTATACGCGTCTCTCGATCGCGGCGCTCGCTCGAAAACTATAGCCTAACCTAAAACCAATCCATCTTGCGTTCATTATTCGATATGATGGCGACATGTTTTAAATTTGCGAACGTGTCGGATCGTTTGTGGGGTTGGACTAGATTTTTACGAGCGAGCGGAGCGAGCGAGCAACGGTCACAATTTCCAAGCTATACATATACCATATATTGTCTTGCATATATTTCGTGCTTGTACCTAATTTTGTCAGCCATTTCGGACATCACGTTGCACTGTACTATGAGGAAACGTTACTAATTATGTGAAACTATTGGTAAACCGTAAACATTTGTCAGAAGGCAATAGGATAAAGACTTCCGGCTCCTCGGACTGGTGCGAATATTTCAATGTCCGTATGTGCCAAACCGTTGGTTTGTGACACACATTTACGCGTCTGTCGTTCTCTGCGCTCGCACGAAAGCTCTAGCCTAACCTAAAACCAATCCATCTTCCGTTCATTATTCGATATGGTGGCGACATATTTCAAATTTGCGAACGTGTGGGATCGGTTGTGAGGTTGGACTAGATTTTTACGAGCGAGCGGAGCGAGCGAGCAACGGTCACAATTTCCAAGCTATACATATACCTTATATTGCCTTGCATATATTTCGTGTTATTACCTCATTTTTCAGCCATTTCGGACATCACATTGCACTGTACTATGAGGAAATAGTACTATTTATGTGAAACTATTCATAAACTGTAAACATGTGTCGGTAGGCAATAGGATAAATACTTCCGGCTCCTCGGGCTGGTGCGAATATTTCAATGTCCGTATGTGCCAAACCGTTGGTTTATGACACACCTATACGCGTCTCTCGCTCGCTGCGCTCGCTCGAAAACTATAGCCTAACCTAAAACCAATCCATCTTGCGTTCATTATTCGATATGATGGCGACATATTTCAAATTTGCGAACGTGTCGGATCGGTTGTGGGGTTGGACTAGATTTTTACGAGCGAGCGGAGCGAGCGAGCAACGGTCACAATTTCCAAGCTATACATATACCTTATATTGCCTTCCATATATTTCGTGTTATTACCTAATTTTGTCAGCCATTTCGGACATCACATTGCACTGTACTATGAGGAAATAGTACTATTTATGTGAAACTATTCATAAACTGTAGACATGTGTCGGTAGGCAATAGGATAAATACTTCCGGCTCCTCGGGCTGGTGCGAATATTTGAATGTCCGTATGTGCCAAACCGTTGGTTTATGACACACCTATACGCGTCTCTCGCTCGCTGCGCACGCTCGAAAACTATAGCCTAACCTAAAACCAATCCATCTTGCGTTCATTATTCGATATGATGGCGACATATTTCAAATTTGCGAACGTGTCGGATCGGTTGTGGGGTTGGACTAGATTTTTACGAGCGAGCGGAGCGAGCGAGCAACGGTCACAATTTCCAAGCTATACATATACCATATATTGTCTTGCATATATTTCGTGCTTGTACCTAATTTTGTCAGCCATTTCGGACATCACGTTGCACTGTACTATGAGGAAGCGGTACTAATTATGTGAAACTATTGGTAAACCGTAAACATTTGTCAGAAGGCAATAGGATAAAGACTTCCGGCTCCTCGGGCTGGTGCGAATATATCAATGTCCGTATATGCAAAACCGATGGTTTGTGACACACCTTTACGCGTCTCTCGTTCGCTGCGCTCGCACGAAAGCTATAGCCTAACCTAAAACCAATCCATCTTCCGTTCATTATTCGATATGGTGGCGACATATTTCAAATTTGCGAACGTGTGGGTTCGGTTGTGAGGTTGGACAAGATTTTTACGAGCGAGCGGAGCGAGCGAGCAACGGTCACAATTTCCAAGCTATACATATACCTTATATTCCCTTCCATATATATCGTGTTATTACCTAATTTTGTCAGCCATTTCGGACATCACATTGCACTGTACTATGAGGAAGGAGTACTATTTATGTGATACTATTCATAAACTGTAAACATGTGTCGGTAGGCAATAGGATAAATACTTCCGGCTCCTCGGGCTGTTGCGAATATTTCAATTTCCGTATGTGCCAAACCGTTTGTTTATGACACACATTTACGCGTCTCTCGCTCGCGGCGCACGCTCGAAAACTATAGCCTAACCTAAAACCAATCCATCTTGCGTTCATTATTCGATATGATGGCGACATATTTCAAATTTGCGAACGTGTCGGATCGGTTGTGGGGTTGGACTAGATTTTTACGAGCGAGCGGAGCGAGCGAGCAACGGTCACAATTTCCAAGCTATACATATACCTTATATTGCCTTCCATATATTTCGTGTTATTACCTAATTTTGTCAGCCATTTCGGACATCACATTGCACTGTACTATGAGGAAATAGTACTATTTATGTGAAACTATTCATAAACTGTAAACATGTGTCGGTAGGCAATAGGATAAATACTTCCGGCTCCTCGGGCTGGTGCGAAAATTTCAATGTCCGTATGTGCCAAACCGTTGGTTTATGACACACCTATACGCGTCTCTCGCTCGCTGCGCTCGCTCGAAAACTATAGCCTTACCTAAAACCAATCCATCTTGCGTTCATTATTCGATATGATGGCGACATATTTCAAATTTGCGAACGTGTCGGACCGGATGTGGGGTTGGACTAGATTTTTACGAGCGAGCGGAGCGAGCGAGCAACGGTCACAATTTCCATGCTATACATATACCATATATTGTCTTGCATATATTTCGTGCTTGTACCTAATTTTGTCAGCCATTTCGGACATCACGTTGCACTGTACTATGAGGAAACGGTACTAATTATGTGAAACTATTGGTAAACCGTAAACATTTGTCAGAAGGCAATAGGATAAAGACTTCCTGCTCCTCGGGCTGGTGCGAATATTTCAATGTCCGTATGTGCCAAACCGTTGGTTTGTGACACACCTTTACGCGTCTATCGTTCGCTGCGCTCGCACGAAAGCTATAGCCTAACCTAAAACCAATCCATCTTCCGTTCATTATTCGATATGGTGGCGACATATTTCAAATTTGCGAACGTGTGGGATCGGTTGTGAGGTTGGACTAGATTTTTACGAGCGAGCGGAGCGAGCGAGCAACGGTCACAATTTCCAAGCTATACATATACCTTATATTGCCTTCCATATATTTCGTGTTATTACCTAATTTTGTCAGCCATTTCGGACATCACATTGCACTGTACTATGAGGAAATAGTACTATTTATGTGAAACTATTCATAAACTGTAGACATGTGTCGGTAGGCAATAGGATAAATACTTCCGGGTCCTTGGGCTGGTGCGAATATTTCAATGTCCGTATGTGCCAAACCGTTGGTTTATGACACACCTTTACGCGTCTCTCGCTCGGGGCGCACGCTCGAAAACTATAGCCTAACCTAAAACCAATCCATCTTGCGCTCATTATTCGATATGATGGCGACATATTTCAAATTTGCGAACGTGTCGGATCGGTTGTGAGGTTGGACTAGATTTTTTCGAGCGAGCGGAGCGAGCGAGCAACGGTCACAATTTCCAAGCTATACATATACCTTATATTGCCTTCCATATATTTCGTGTTATTACCTCATTTTGTCAGCCATTTCGGACATCACATTGCACTGTACTATGAGGAAATAGTACTATTTATGTGAAACTATTCATAAACTGTAAACATGTGTCGGTAGGCAATAGGATAAATACTTCCGGCTCCTCGGGCTGGTGCGAATATTTCAATGTCCGTATGTGCCAAACCGTTGGTTTATGACACACCTATACGCGTCTCTCGCTCGCTGCGCTCGCTCGAAAACTATAGCCTAACCTAAAACCAATCCATCTTGCGTTCATTATTCGATATGATGGCGACATATTTCAAATTTGCGAACGTGTCGGATCGGTTGTGGGGTTGGACTAGATTTTTACGAGCGAGCGGAGCGAGCGAGCAACGGTCACAATTTCCAAGCTATACATATACCTTATATTGCCTTCCATATATTTCGTGTTATTACCTAATTTTGTCAGCCATTTCGGACATCACATTGCACTGTACTATGAGGAAATAGTACTATTTGTGTGAAACTATTCATAAACTGTAAACATGTGTCGGTAGGCAATAGGATAAATACTTCCGGCTCCTTGGGCTGGTGCGAATATTTCAATGTCCGTATGTGCCAAACCGTTGGTTTATGACACACCTATACGCGTCTCTCGCTCGCTGCGCTCGCTCGAAAACTATAGCCTAACCTAAAACCAATCCATCTTGCGTTCATTATTCGATATGATGGCGACATATTTCAAATTTGCGAACGTGTCGGATCGGTTGTGGGGTTGGACTAGATTTTTACGAGCGAGCGGAGCGAGCGAGCAACGGTCACAATTTCCAAGCTATACATATACCATATATTGTCTTGCATATATTTCGTGCTTGTACCTAATTTTGTCAGCCATTTCGGACATCACATTGCATTGTACTATGTGGAAATAGTACTATTTATGTGAAACTATTCATAAACTCTAAACATGTGTCGGTAGGCAATAGGATAAATACTTCCGGCTCCTCGGGCTGGTGCGAATATTTCAATGTCCGTATGTGCCAAACCGTTGGTTTATGACACACCTATACGCGTCTCTCGCTCGCTGCGCACGCTCGAAAACTATAGCCTAACCTAAAACCAATCCATCTTGCGTTCATTATTCGATATGATGGCGACATATTTCAAATTTGCGAACGTGTCGGATCGGTTGTGGGGTTGGACTAGATTTTTACGAGCGAGCGGAGCGAGCGAGCAACGGTCACAATTTCCAAGCTATACATACACCATATATTGTCTTGCATATATTTCGTGCTTGTACCTAATTTTGTCAGCCATTTCGGACATCACGTTGCACTGTACTATGAGGAAGCGGTACTAATTATGTGAAACTATTGGTAAACCGTAAACATTTGTCAGAAGGCAATAGGATAAAGACTTCCGGCTCCTCGGGCTGGTGCGAATATATCAATGTCCGTATATGCAAAACCGATGGTTTGTGACACACCTTTACGCGTCTCTCGTTCGCCGCTCGCACGAAAGCTATAGCCTAACCTAAAACCAATCCATCTTCCGTTCATTATTCGATATGGTGGCGACATATTTCAAATTTGCGAACGTGTGGGTTCGGTTGTGAGGTTGGACAAGATTTTTTACGAGCGAGCGGAGCGAGCGAGCAACGGTCACAATTTCCAAGCTATACATATACCTTATATTCCCTTCCATATATATCGTGTTATTACCTAATTTTGTCAGCCATTTCGGACATCACATTGCACTGTACTATGAGGAAGGAGTACTATTTATGTGAAACTATTCATAAACTGTAAACATGTGTCGGTAGGCAATAGGATAAATACTTCCGGCTCCTCGGGCTGTTGCGAATATTTCAATGTCCGTATGTGCCAAACCGTTGGTTTGTGACACACCTTTACGCGTCTATCGTTCGCTGCGCTCGCACGAAAGCTATAGCCTAACCTAAAACCAATCCATCTTCCGTTCATTATTCGATATGGTGGCGACATATTTCAAATTTGCGAACGTGTGGGATCGGTTGTGAGGTTGGACTAGATTTTTTACGAGCGAGCGGAGCGAGCGAGCAACGGTCACAATTTCCAAGCTATACATATACCTTATATTGCCTTCCATATATTTCGTGTTATTACCTAATTTTGTCAGCCATTTCGGACATCACATTGCACTGTACTATGAGGAAATAGTACTATTTATGTGAAACTATTCATAAACTGTAGACATGTGTCGGTAGGCAATAGGATAAATACTTCCGGCTCCTTGGGCTGGTGCGAATATTTCAATGTCCGTATGTGCCAAACCGTTGGTTTATGACACACCTATACGCGTCTCTCTCGCTCGCTGCGCTCGCTCGAAAACTATAGCCTAACCTAAAACCAATCCATCTTGCGTTCATTATTCGATATGATGGCGACATATTTCAAATTTGCGAACGTGTCGGATCGGTTTGTGGGGTTGGACTAGATTTTTACGAGCGAGCGGAGCGAGCGAGCAACGGTCACAATTTCCAAGCTATACATATACCATATATTGTCTTGCATATATTTCGTGCTTGTACCTAATTTTGTCAGCCATTTCGGACATCACGTTGCACTGTACTATGAGGAAACGGTACTAATTATGTGAAACTATTGGTAAACCGTAAACATTTGTCAGAAGGCAATAGGATAAAGACTTCCGTCTCCTCGGGCTGGTGCGAATATATCAATGTCCGTATGTGCCAAACCGATGGTTTGTGACACACCTTTACGCGTCTCTCGTTCGCTGCGCTCGCACGAAAGCTATAGCCTAACCTAAAACCAATCCATCTTCCGTTCATTATTCGATATGGTGGTGACATGTTTCAAATTTGCGAACGTGTGGGATCGGTTGTGAGGTTGGACAAGATTTTTACGAGCGAGCGGAGCGAGCGAGCGGAGCGAGCGAGCAACGGTCACAATTTCCAAGCTATACATATAACTTATATTCCCTTCCATATATATCGTGTTATTACCTAATTTTGTCAGCCATTTCGGACATCACATTGCACTGTACTATGAGGAAGGAGTACTATTTATGTGAAACTATTCATAAACTGTAAACATGTGTCGGTAGGCAATAGGATAAATACTTCCGGCTCCTCGGGCTGTTGCGAATATTTCAATGTCCGTATGTGCCAAACCGTTGGTTTATGACACACCTTTACGCGTCTCTCGCTCGGGGCGCACGCTCGAAAACTATAGCCTAACCTAAAACCAATCCATCTTGCGCTCATTATTCGATATGATGGCGACATATTTCAAATTTGCGAACGTGTCGGATCGGTTGTGAGGTTGGACTAGATTTTTTCGAGCGAGCGGAGCGAGCGAGCAACGGTCACAATTTCCAAGCTATACATATACCTTATATTGCCTTCCATATATTTCGTGTTATTACCTCATTTTGTCAGCCATTTCGGACATCACATTGCACTGTACTATGAGGAAATAGTACTATTTATGTGAAACTATTCATAAACTGTAAACATGTGTCGGTAGGCAATAGGATAAATACTTCCGGCTCCTCGGGCTGGTGCGAATATTTCAATGTCCGTATGTGCCAAACCGTTGGTTTATGACACACCTATACGCGTCTCTCGCTCGCTGCGCTCGCTCGAAAACTATAGCCTAACCTAAAACCAATCCATCTTGCGTTCATTATTCGATATGATGGCGACATATTTCAAATTTGCGAACGTGTCGGATCGGTTGTGGGGTTGGACTAGATTTTTACGAGCGAGCGGAGCGAGCGAGCAACGGTCACAATTTCCAAGCTATACATATACCATATATTGTCTTGCATATATTTCGTGCTTGTACCTAATTTTGTCAGCCATTTCGGACATCACGTTGCACTGTACTATGAGGAAACGTTACTAATTATGTGAAACTATTGGTAAACCGTAAACATTTGTCAGAAGGCAATAGGATAAAGACTTCCGGCTCCTCGGACTGGTGCGAATATTTAAATGTCCGTATGTGCCAAACCGTTGGTTTGTGACACACCTTTACGCGTCTGTCGTTCTCTGCGCTCGCACGAAAGCTATAGCCTAACCTAAAACCAATCCATCTTCCGTTCATTATTCGATATGGTGGCGACATATTTCAAATTTGCGAACGTGTGGGATCGGTTGTGAGGTTGGACTAGATTTTTACGAGCGAGCGGAGCGAGCGAGCAACGGTCACAATTTCCAAGCTATACATATACCTTATATTGCCTTGCATATATTTCGTGTTATTACCTCATTTTGTCAGCCATTTCGGACATCACATTGCACTGTACTATGAGGAAATAGTACTATTTATGTGAAACTATTCATAAACTGTAGACATGTGTCGGTAGGCAATAGGATAAATACTTCCGGCTCTTCGGGCTGGTGCGAATATTTCAATGTCCGTATGTGCCAAACCGTTGGTTTATGACACACCTATACGCGTCTCTCGCTCGCTGCGCACGCTCGAAAACTATAGCCTAACCTAAAACCAATCCATCTTGCGTTCATTATTCGATATGATGGCGACATATTTCAAATTTGCGAACGTGTCGGATCGGTTGTGGGGTTGGACTAGATTTTTACGAGCGAGCGGAGCGAGCGAGCAACGGTCACAATTTCCAAGCTATACATATACCATATATTGTCTTGCATATATTTCGTGCTTGTACCTAATTTTGTCAGCCATTTCGGACATCACGTTGCACTGTACTATGAGGAAGCGGTACTAATTATGTGAAACTATTGGTAAACCGTAAACATTTGTCAGAAGGCAATAGGATAAAGACTTCCGGCTCCTCGGGCTGGTGCGAATATATCAATGTCCGTATGTGCCAAACCGATGGTTTGTGACACACCTTTACGCGTCTCTCGTTCGCTGCGCTCGCACGAAAGCTATAGCCTAACCTAAAACCAATCCATCTTCCGTTCATTATTCGATATGGTGGCGACATATTTCAAATTTGCGAACGTGTGGGATCGGTTGTGAGGTTGGACAAGATTTTTACGAGCGAGCGGAGCGAGCGAGCAACGGTCACAATTTCCAAGCTATACATATACCTTATATTCCCTTCCATATATATCGTGTTATTACCTAATTTTGTCAGCCATTTCGGACATCACATTGCACTGTACTATGAGGAAGGAGTACTATTTATGTGAAACTATTCATAAACTGTAAACATGTGTCGGTAGGCAATAGGATAAATACTTCCGGCTCCTCGGGCTGTTGCGAATATTTCAATGTCCGTATGTGCCAAACCGTTGGTTTATGACACACATTTACGCGTCTCTCGCTCGCGGCGCACGCTCGAAAACTATAGCCTAACCTAAAACCAATCCATCTTGCGCTCATTATTCGATATGATGGCGACATATTTCAAATTTGCGAAACTGTCGGATCGGTTGTGAGGTTGGACTAGATTTTTTCGAGCGAGCGGAGCGAGCGAGCAACGGTCACAATTTCCAAGCTATACATATACCTTATATTGCCTTCCATATATTTCGTGTTATTCCCTAATTTTGTCAGCCATTTCGGACATCACATTGCACTGTACTATGAGGAAATAGTACTATTTATGTGAAACTATTCATAAACTGTAAACATGTGTCGGTAGGCAATTGGATAAATACTTCCGGCTCCTCGGGCTGGTGCGAATATTTCAATGTCCGTATGTGCCAAACCGTTGGTTTATGACACACATTTACGCGTCTCTCGCTCGCGACGCACGCTCGAAAACTATAGCCTAACCTAAAACCAATCCATCTTGCGCTCATTATTCGATATGATGGCGACATATTTCAAATTTGCGAACCTGTCGGATCGGTTGTGAGGTTGGACTAGATTTTTTCGAGCGAGCGGAGCGAGCGAGCAACGGTCACAATTTCCAAGCTATACATATACCTTATATTGCCTTCCATATATTTCGTGTTATTCCCTAATTTTGTCAGCCATTTCGGACATCACATTGCACTGTACTATGAGGAAATAGTACTATTTATGTGAAACTATTCATAAACTGTAAACATGTGTCGGTAGGCAATTGGATAAATACTTCCGGCTCCTCGGGCTGGTGCGAATATTTCAATGTCCGTATGTGCCAAACCGTTGGTTTATGACACACCTATACGCGTCTCTCGCTCGCTGCGCTCGCTCGAAAACTATAGCCTAACCTAAAACCAATCCATCTTGCGTTCATTATTCGACATGATGGCGACATATTTCAAATTTGCGAACGTGTCGGATCGGTTGTGGGGTTGGACTAGATTTTTACGAGCGAGCGGAGCGAGCGAGCAACGGTCACAATTTCCAAGCTATATATATACCTTATATTGCCTTCCATATATTTCGTGTTATTACCTAATTTTGTCAGCCATTTCGGACATCACATTGCACTGTACTATGAGGAAATAGTACTATTTATGTGAAACTATTCATAAACTGTAAACATGTGTCGGTAGGCAATAGGATAAATACTTCCGGCTCCTCGGGCTGGTGCGAATATTTCAATGTCCGTATGTGCCAAACCGTTGGTTTATGACACACCTATACGCGTCTCTCGCTCGCTGCGCTCGCTCGAAAACTATACCCTAACCTAAAACCAATCCACCTTGCGTTCATTATTCGATATGATGGCGACATATTTCAAATTTGCGAACGTGTCGGATCGGTTGTGGGGTTGGACTAGATTTTTACGAGCGAGCGGAGCGAGCGAGCAACGGTGACAATTTCCAAGCTATACATATACCATATATTGTCTTGCATATATTTCGTGCTTGTACCTAATTTTGTCAGCCATTTCCGACATCACGTTGCACTGTACTATGAGGAAACGGTACTAATTATGTGAAACTATTGGTAAACCGTAAACATTTGTCAGAAGGCAATAGGATAAAGACTTCCGGCTCCTCGGGCTGGTGCGAATATATCAATGTCCGTATGTGCCAAAGCGATGGTTTGTGACACACCTCTACGCGTCTCTCGCTCGCTGCGCTCGTTCGAAAACTATAGCCTAACCTAAAACCAATCCATCTTGCGTTCATTATTCGATATGATGGCGACATATTTCAAATTTGCGAACGTGTCGGATCGGTTGTGGGGTTGGACTAGATTTTTACGAGCGAGCGGAGCGAGCGAGCAACGGTCACAATTTCCAAGCTATACATATACCTTATATTGCCTTCCATATATATCGTGTTATTACCTAATTTTGTCAGCCATTTCGGACATCACGTTGCACTGTACTATGAGGAAACGGTACTAATTATGTGAAACTATTGGTAAACCGTAAACATTTGTCAGAAGGCAATAGGATAAAGACTTCCGGTTCCTCGGGCTGGTGCGAATATATCAATGTCCGTATGTGCCAAACCGATGGTTTGTGACACACCTTTACGCGTCTCTCGTTCGCTGCACTCGCACGAAAGCTATAGCCTAACCTAAAACCAATCCATCTTCCGTTCATTATTCGATATGGTGGCGACATATTTCAAATTTGCGAACGTGAGGGATCGGTTGTGAGGTTGGACTAGATTTTTACGAGCGAGCGGAGCGAGCGAGCAATGGTCACAATTTCCAAGCTATACATATACCTTATATTGCCTTCTATATATTTCGTGTTATTACCTAATTTTGTCAGCCATTTCGGACATCACATTGCACTGTACTATGAGGAAATAGTACTATTTATGTGAAACTATTCATAAACTGTAAACATGTGTCGGTAGGCAATAGGATAAATACTTCCGGCTCCTCGGGCTGGTGCGAATATTTCAATGTCCGTATGTGCCAAACCGTTGGTTTATGACACACCTATACGCGTATCTCGCTCGCGGCGCTCGCTCGAAAACTATAGCCTAACATAAAACCAATCCATCTTGCGATCATTATTCGATATGATGGCGACATATTTCAAATTTGCGAACGTGTCGGATCGGTTGTGGGGTTGGACTAGATTTTTACTAGCGAGCGGAGCGAGCGAGCAACGGTCACAATTTCCAAGCTATACATATACCATATATTGTCTTGCATATATTTCGTGCTTGTACCTAATTTTGTCAGCCATTTCGGACATCACGTTGCACTGTACTATGAGGAAACGGTACTAATTATGTGAAACTATTGGTAAACGGTAAACATTTGTCAGAAGGCAATAGGATAAAGACTTCCGGCTCCTCGGGCTGGTGCGAATATATCAATGTCCGTATGTGCCAAACCGATGGTTTGTGACACACCTTTACGCGTCTCTCGCTCGCTGCGCTCGCTCGAAAACTATAGCCTAACCTAAAACCAATCCATCTTGCGTTCATTATTCGATATGATGGCGACATATTTCAAATTTGCGAACGTGTCGGATCGGTTGTGGGGTTGGACTAGATTTTTACGAGCGAGCGGAGCGAGCGAGCAGCGGTCACAATTTCCAAGCTATACATATACCATATATTGTCTTGCATATATTTCGTGCTTGTACCTAATTTTGTCTGCCATTTCGGACATCACGTTGCACTGTACTATGAGGAAACGGTACTAATTATGTGAAACTATTGGTAAACCGTAAACATTTGTCAGAAGGCAATAGGATAAAGACTTCCGGCTCCTCGGGCTGGTGCGAATATATCAATGTCCGTATGTGCCAAACCGATGGTTTGTGACACACCTTTACGCGCCTCTCGTTCGCTGCGCTCGCACGAAAGCCATAGCCTAACCTAAAACCAATCCATCTTCCGTTCATTATTCGATATGGTGGCGACATATTTCAAATTTGCGAACGTGTGGGATCGGTTGTGAGGTTGGACTAGATTTTTACGAGCGAGCGGGGCGAGCGAGCAACGGTCACAATTTCCAAGCTATACATAAACCTTATATTGCCTTCCATATATTTCGTGTTATTACCTAATTTTGTCAGCCATTTCGGACATCACATTGCACTGTACTATGAGGAAATAGTACTATTTATGTGAAACTATTCATAAACTGTAAACATGTTTCGGTAGGCAATAGGATAAATACTTCCGGCTCCTCGGGCTGGTGCGAATATTTCAATGTCCGTATGTGCCAAACCGTTGGTTTATGACACACCTTTACGCGTCTCTCGCTCGCGGCGCTCGCTCGAAAACTATAGCCTAACCTAAAACCAATCCATCTTGCGTTCATTATTCGATATGATGGCGACATATTTCAAATTTGCGAACGTGTCGGATCGGTTGTGAGGTTGGACTAGATATTTACGAGCGAGCGGAGCGAGCGAGCAACGGTCACAATTTCCAAGCTATACATATACCATATATTGTCTTGCATATATTTCGAGCTTGTACCTAATTTTGTCAGCCATTTCGGACATCACGCTGCACTGTACTATGAGGAAACGGTACTAATTATGTGAAACTATTGGTAAACCGTAAACATTTGTCAGAAGGCAATAGGATAAAGACTTCCGGCTCCTCGGGCTGGTGCGAATATATCAAAGTCCGTATGTGCCAAACCGATGGTTTGTGACACACCTTTACGCGTCTCTCGCTCGCTGCGCTCGCTCGAAAACTATAGCCTAACCTAAAACCAATCCATCTTGCGTTCATTATTCGATATGATGGCGACATATTTCAAATTTGCGAACGTGTCGGATCGGTTGTGGGGTTGGACTAGATTTTTACGAGCGAGCGGAGCGAGCGAGCAGCGGTCACAATTTCCAAGCTATACATATACCATATATTGTCTTGCATATATTTCATGCTTGTACCTAATTTTGTCAGCCATTTCGGACATCACGTTGCACTGTACTATGAGGAAACGGTACTAATTATGTGAAACTATTGGTAAACCGTAAACATTTGTCAGAAGGCAATAGGATAAAGACTTCCGGCTCCTCGGTCTGGTGCGAATATATCAATGTCCGTATGTGCCAAACCGATGGTTTGTGACACACCTTTACGCGTCTCTCGTTCGCTGCGCTCGCATGAAAGCCATAGCCTAACCTAAAACCAATCCATCTTCCGTTCATTATTCGATATGGTGGCGACATATTTCAAATTTGCGAACGTGTGGGATCGGTTGTGAGGTTGGACTAGATTTTTACGAGCGAGCGGGGCGAGCGAGCAACGGTCACAATTTCCAAGCTATACATAAACCTTATATTGCCTTCCATATATTTCGTGTTATTACCTAATTTTGTCAGCCATTTCGGACATCACATTGCACTGTACTATGAGGAAATAGTACTATTTATGTGAAACTATTCATAAACTGTAAACATGTTTCGGTAGGCAATAGGATAAATACTTCCGGCTCCTCGGGCTGGTGCGAATATTTCAATGTCCGTATGTGCCAAACCGTTGGTTTATGACACACCTTTACGCGTCTCTCGCTCGCGGCGCTCGCTCGAAAACTATAGCCTAACCTAAAACCAATCCATCTTGCGTTCATTATTCGATATGATGGCGACATATTTCCAATTTGCGAACGTGTCGGATCGGTTGTGAGGTTGGACTAGATTTTTACGAGCGAGCGGGGCGAGCGAGCAACGGTCACAATTTCCAAGCTATACATAAACCTTATATTGCCTTCCATATATTTCGTGTTATTACCTAATGTTGTCAGCCATTTCGGACATCACATTGCACTGTACTATGAGGAAATAGTACTATTTATGAGAAACTGTTCATAAACTGTAAACATGTTTCGGTAGGCAATAGGATAAATACTTCCGGCTCCTCGGGCTGGTGCGAATATTTCAATGTCCGTATGTGCCAAACCGTTGGTTTGTGACACACCTTTACGCGTCTCTCGCTCGCGGCGCTCGCTCGAAAACTATAGCCTAACCTAAAACCAATCCATCTTGCGTTCATTATTCGATATGATGGCGACATATTTCAAATTTGCGAACGTGTCGGATCGGTTGTGAGGTTGGACTAGATTTTTACGAGCGAGCGGAGCGATCGAGCAACGGTCACAATTTCCAAGCTATACATATACCATATATTGTCTTGCATATATTTCGAGCTTGTACCTAATTTTGTCTGCCATTTCGGACATCACGCTGCACTGTACTATGAGGAAACGGTACTAATTATGTGAAACTATTGGTAAACCGTAAACATTTGTCAGAAGGCAATAGGATAAAGACTTCCGGCTCCTCGGGCTGGTGCGAATATTTCAATGTCCGTATGTGCCAAACCGTTGGTTTGTGTCACACCTTTACGCGTCTCTTGTTCGCTGCGCTCGCACGAAAGCTATAGCCTAACCTAAAACCAATCCATCTTCCGTTCATTATTCGATATGGTGGCGACATATTTCAAATTTGCGAACGTGTCGGATCGGTTGTGAGGTTGGACTAGATTTTTACGAGCGAGCGGAGCGAGCGAGCAACGGTCACAATTTCCAAGCTATACATATACCTTATATTGCCTTCCATATATTTCGTGTTATTACCTAATTTTGTCAGCCATTTCGGACATCACATTGTACTGTACTATGAGGAAATAGTACTATTTATGTGAAACTATTCATAAACTGTAAACATGTGTCGGTAGGCAATAGGATAAATACTTCCGGCTCCTCGGGCTGGTGCGAATATTTCAATGTCCGTATGTGCCAAACCGTTGGTTTATGACACACCTATACGCGTATCTCGCTCGCGGCGCACGCTCGAAAACTATAGCCTAACATAAAACCAATCCATCTTGCGATCATTATTCGATATGATGGCGACATATTTCAAATTTGCGAACGTGTCGGATCGGTTGTGGGGTTGGACTAGATTTTTACTAGCGAGCGGAGCGAGCGAGCAACGGTCACAATTTCCAAGCTATACATATACCATATATTGTCTTGCATATATTTCGTGCTTGTACCTAATTTTGTCAGCCATTTCGGACATCACGTTGCACTGTACTATGAGGAAACGGTACTAATTATGTGAAACTATTGGTAAACGGTAAACATTTGTCAGAAGGCAATAGGATAAAGACTTCCGGCTCCTCGGGCTGGTGCGAATATATCAATGTCCGTATGTGCCAAACCGATGGTTTGTGACACACCTTTACGCGACTCTCGCTCGCTGCGCTCGCTCGAAAACTATAGCCTAACCTAAAACCAATCCATCTTGCGTTCATTATTCGATATGATGGCGACATATTTCAAATTTGCGAACGTGTCGGATCGGTTGTGGGGTTGGACTAGATTTTTACGAGCGAGCGGAGCGAGCGAGCAGCGGTCACAATTTCCAAGCTATACATATACCATATATTGTCTTGCATATATTTCATGCTTGTACCTAATTTTGTCAGCCATTTCGGACATCACGTTGCACTGTACTATGAGGAAACGGTACTAATTATGTGAAACTATTGGTAAACCGTAAACATTTGTCAGAAGGCAATAGGATAAAGACTTCCGGCTCCTCGGTCTGGTGCGAATATATCAATGTCCGTATGTGCCAAACCGATGGTTTGTGACACACCTTTACGCGTCTCTCGTTCGCTGCGCTCGCATGAAAGCCATAGCCTAACCTAAAACCAATCCATCTTCCGTTCATTATTCGATATGGTGGCGACATATTTCAAATTTGCGAACGTGTGGGATCGGTTGTGAGGTTGGACTAGATTTTTACGAGCGAGCGGGGCGAGCGAGCAACGGTCACAATTTCCAAGCTATACATAAACCTTATATTGCCTTCCATATATTTCGTGTTATTACCTAATTTTGTCAGCCATTTCGGACATCACATTGCACTGTACTATGAGGAAATAGTACTATTTATGTGAAACTATTCATAAACTGTAAACATGTTTCGGTAGGCAATAGGATAAATACTTCCGGCTCCTCGGGCTGGTGCGAATATTTCAATGTCCGTATGTGCCAAACCGTTGGTTTATGACACACCTTTTACGCGTCTCTCGCTCGCGGCGCTCGCTCGAAAACTATAGCCTAACCTAAAACCAATCCATCTTGCGTTCATTATTCGATATGATGGCGACATATTTCCAATTTGCGAACGTGTCGGATCGGTTGTGAGGTTGGACTAGATTTTTACGAGCGAGCGGGGGCGAGCGAGCAACGGTCACAATTTCCAAGCTATACATAAACCTTATATTGCCTTCCATATATTTCGTGTTATTACCTAATGTTGTCAGCCATTTCGGACATCACATTGCACTGTACTATGAGGAAATAGTACTATTTATGAGAAACTGTTCATAAACTGTAAACATGTTTCGGTAGGCAATAGGATAAATACTTCCGGCTCCTCGGGCTGGTGCGAATATTTCAATGTCCGTATGTGCCAAACCGTTGGTTTGTGACACACCTTTACGCGTCTCTCGCTCGCGGCGCTCGCTCGAAAACTATAGCCTAACCTAAAACCAATCCATCTTGCGTTCATTATTCGATATGATGGCGACATATTTCAAATTTGCGAACGTGTCGGATCGGTTGTGAGGTTGGACTAGATTTTTACGAGCGAGCGGAGCGATCGAGCAACGGTCACAATTTCCAAGCTATACATATACCATATATTGTCTTGCATATATTTCGAGCTTGTACCTAATTTTGTCTGCCATTTCGGACATCACGCTGCACTGTACTATGAGGAAACGGTACTAATTATGTGAAACTATTGGTAAAACCGTAAACATTTGTCAGAAGGCAATAGGATAAAGACTTCCGGCTCCTCGGGCTGGTGCGAATATTTCAATGTCCGTATGTGCCAAACCGTTGGTTTGTGACACACCTTTACGCGTCTCTTGTTCGCTGCGCTCGCACGAAAGCTATAGCCTAACCTAAAACCAATCCATCTTCCGTTCATTATTCGATATGGTGGCGACATATTTCAAATTTGCGAACGTGTCGGATCGGTTGTGAGGTTGGACTAGATTTTTACGAGCGAGCGGAGCGAGCGAGCAACGGTCACAATTTCCAAGCTATACATATACCTTATATTGCCTTCCATATATTTCGTGTTATTACCTAATTTTGTCAGCCATTTCGGACATCACATTGTACTGTACTATGAGGAAATAGTACTATTTATGTGAAACTATTCATAAACTGTAAACATGTGTCGGTAGGCAATAGGATAAATACTTCCGGCTCCTCGGGCTGGTGCGAATATTTCAATGTCCGTATGTGCCAAACCGTTGGTTTATGACACACCTATACGCGTATCTCGCTCGCGGCGCACGCTCGAAAACTATAGCCTAACATAAAACCAATCCATCTTGCGATCATTATTCGATATGATGGCGACATATTTCAAATTTGCGAACGTGTCGGATCGGTTGTGGGGTTGGACTAGATTTTTACTAGCGAGCGGAGCGAGCGAGCAACGGTCACAATTTCCAAGCTATACATATACCATATATTGTCTTGCATATATTTCGTGCTTGTACCTAATTTTGTCAGCCATTTCGGACATCACGTTGCACTGTACTATGAGGAAACGGTACTAATTATGTGAAACTATTGGTAAACGGTAAACATTTGTCAGAAGGCAATAGGATAAAGACTTCCGGCTCCTCGGGCTGGTGCGAATATATCAATGTCCGTATGTGCCAAACCGATGGTTTGTGACACACCTTTACGCGACTCTCGCTCGCTGCGCTCGCTCGAAAACTATAGCCTAACCTAAAACCAATCCATCTTGCGTTCATTATTCGATATGATGGCGACATATTTCAAATTTGCGAACGTGTCGGATCGGTTGTGGGGTTGGACTAGATTTTTACGAGCGAGCGGAGCGAGCGAGCAGCGGTCACAATTTCCAAGCTATACATATACCATATATTGTCTTGCATATATTTCATGCTTGTACCTAATTTTGTCAGCCATTTCGGACATCACGTTGCACTGTACTATGAGGAAACGGTACTAATTATGTGAAACTATTGGTAAACCGTAAACATTTGTCAGAAGGCAATAGGATAAAGACTTCCGGCTCCTCGGTCTGGTGCGAATATATCAATGTCCGTATGTGCCAAACCGATGGTTTGTGACACACCTTTACGCGTCTCTCGTTCGCTGCGCTCGCATGAAAGCCATAGCCTAACCTAAAACCAATCCATCTTCCGTTCATTATTCGATATGGTGGCGACATATTTCAAATTTGCGAACGTGTGGGATCGGTTGTGAGGTT
>NW_026109245.1:0-64199 GCF_024516045.1 Bombus affinis
ATCCTATTGCCTACCGACACATGTTTACAGTTTATGAATAGTTTCACATAAATAGTACTATTTCCACATAGTACAATGCAATGTGATGTCCGAAATGGCTGACAAAATTAGGTACAAGCACGAAATATATGCAAGACAATATATGGTATATGTATAGCTTGGAAATTGTGACCGTTGCTCGCTCGCTCCGCTCGCTCGTAAAAATCTAGTCCAACCCCACAACCGATCCGACACGTTCGCAAATTTGAAATTTCTCGCCACCATATCGAGTAATGAACGGAAGATGGATCGGTTTTTAGGTTAGGCTATAGCTTTCGTGCGAGCGCAGCGAACGAGAGACGCGTAAAGGTGTGTCACAAACCATCGGTTTGGCACATACGGACATTGATATATTCGCACCAGCCCGAGGAGCCGGAAGTCTTTATCCTATTGCCTTCTGACAAATGTTTACGGTTTACCAATAGTTTCACATAATCAGTACCGTTTCCTCATAGTACAGTGCAACGTGATGTCCGAAATGGCTGACAAAATTAGGTACAAGCACGAAATATATGCAAGACAATATATGGTGTATGTATAGCTTGGAAATTGTGACCGTTGCTCGCTCGCTCCGCTCGCTCGTAAAAATCTAGTCCAACCCCACAACCGATCCGACACGTTCGCAAATTTGAAATATGTCGCCATCATATCGAATAATGAACGCAAGGTGGATTGGTTTTAGGTTAGGCTATAGTTTTCGAGCGAGCGCAGCGAGCGAGAGACGCGTATAGGTGTGTCACAAACCATCGGTTTGGCACATACGGACTCTGATATATTCGCACCAGCCCGAGGAGCCGGAAGTCTTTATCCTATTGCCTTCTGACAAATGTTTACGGTTTACCAATAGTTTCACATAATTAGTACCGTTTCCTCATAGTACAGTGCAACGTGATGTCCGAAATGGCTGACAAAATTAGGTACAAGCACGAAATATATGCAAGACAATATATGGTATATGTATAGCTTGGAAATTGTGACCGTTGCTCGCTCGCTCCGCTCGCTCGTAAAAATCTAGTCCAACCCCACAACCGATCCGACACGTTCGCAAATTTGAAATATGTCGCCATCATATCGAATAATGAACGCAAGGTGGATTGGTTTTAGGTTAGGCTATAGTTTTCGAGCGAGCGCAGCGAGCGAGAGACGCGTATAGGTGTGTCATAAACCAACGGTTTGGCACATACGGACATTGAAATATTCGCACCAGCCCGAGGAGCCGGAAGTATTTATCCTATTGCCTACCGACACATGTTTACAGTTTATGAATAGTTTCACATAAATAGTACTATTTCCACATAGTACAATGCAATGTGATGTCCGAAATGGCTGACAAAATTAGGTACAAGCACGAAATATATGCAAGACAATATATGGTATATGTATAGCTTGGAAATTGTGACCGTTGCTCGCTCGCTCCGCTCGCTCGTAAAAATCTAGTCCAACCCCACAACCGATCCGACACGTTCGCAAATTTGAAATTTCTCGCCACCATATCGAGTAATGAACGGAAGATGGATCGGTTTTAGGTTAGGCTATAGCTTTCGTGCGAGCGCAGCGAACGAGAGACGCGTAAAGGTGTGTCACAAACCATCGGTTTGGCACATACGGACATTGATATATTCGCACCAGCCCGAGGAGCCGGAAGTCTTTATCCTATTGCCTTCTGACAAATGTTTACGGTTTACCAATAGTTTCACATAATCAGTACCGTTTCCTCATAGTACAGTGCAACGTGATGTCCGAAATGGCTGACAAAATTAGGTACAAGCACGAAATATATGCAAGACAATATATGGTATATGTATAGCTTGGAAATTGTGACCGTTGCTCGCTCGCTCCGCTCGCTCGTAAAAATCTAGTCCAACCCCACAACCGATCCGACACGTTCGCAAATTTGAAATATGTCGCCATCATACCGAATAATGAACGCAAGGTGGATTGGTTTTAGGTTAGGCTATAGTTTTCGAGCGAGCGCAGCGAGCGAGAGACGCGTATAGGTGTGTCATAAACCAACGGTTTGGCACATACGGACATTGAAATATTCGCACCAGCCCGAGGAGCCGGAAGTATTTATCCTATTGCCTACCGACACATGTTTACAGTTTATGAATAGCTTCACATAAATAGTACTATTTCCACATAGTACAATGCAATGTGATGTCCGAAATGGCTGACAAAATTAGGTACAAGCACGAAATATATGCAAGACAATATATGGTATATGTATAGCTTGGAAATTGTGACCGTTGCTCGCTCGCTCCGCTCGCTCGTAAAAATCTAGTCCAACCCCACAACCGATCCGACACGTTCGCAAATTAGAAATTTCTCGCCACCATATCGAGTAATGAACGGAAGATGGATCGGTTTTAGGTTAGGCTATAGCTTTCGTGCGAGCGCAGCGAACGAGAGACGCGTAAAGGTGTGTCACAAACCATCGGTTTGGCACATACGGACATTGATATATTCGCACCAGCCCGAGGAGCCGGAAGTCTTTATCCTATTGCCTTCTGACAAATGTTTACGGTTTACCAATAGTTTCACATAATCAGTACCGTTTCCTCATAGTACAGTGCAACGTGATGTCCGAAATGGCTGACAAAATTAGGTACAAGCACGAAATATATGCAAGACAATATATGGTATATGTATAGCTAGGAAATTGTGACCGTTGCTCGCTCGATCCGCTCGCTCGTAAAAATCTAGTCCAACCCCACAACCGATCCGACACGTTCGCAAATTTGAAATTTCTCGCCACCATATCGAATAGTGAACGGAGGATGGATTGGTTTTAGGTTAGGCTATAGCTTTCGTGCGAGAGGAGCGATCGAGAGAAGCGTAAAGGTGTGTCACAAACCATCGGTTTGGCACATACGGACTCTGATATATTCGCACCAGCCCGAGGAGCCGGAAGTCTTTATCCTATTGCCTTCTGACAAATGTTTACGGTTTACCAATAGTTTCACATAATTAGTACCGTTTCCTCATAGTACAGTCCAACGTGATGTCCGAAATGGCTGACAAAATTAGGTACAAGCATGAAATATATGCAAGACAATATATGGTATATGTATAGCTTGGAAATTGTGACCGTTGCTCGCTCGCTCCGCTCGCTCGTAAAAATCTAGTCCAACCCCACAACCGATCCGACACGTTCGCAAATTTGAAATATGTCGCCATCATATCGAATAATGAACGCAAGGTGGATTGGTTTTAGGTTAGGCTATAGTTTTCGAGCGAGCGCAGCGAGCGAGAGACGCGTATAGGTGTGTCATAAACCAACGGTTTGGCACATACGGACATTGAAATATTCGCACCAGCACGAGGAGCCGGAAGTATTTATCCTATTGCCTACCGACACATGTTTACAGTTTATGAATAGTTTCACATAAATAGTACTATTTCCTCATAGTACAGTGCAATGTGATGTCCGAAATGGCTGACAAAATTAGGTAATAACACGAAATATATGGAAGGCAATATAAGGTATATGTATAGCTTGGAAATTGTGACCGTTGCTCGCTCGCTCCGCTCGCTCGTAAAAATCTAGTCCAACCTCACAACCGATCCCACACGTTCGCAAATTTAAAATATGTCGCCACCATATCGAATAATGAACGGAAGATGGATTGGTTTTACGTTAGGCTATAGCTTTCGTGCGAGCGCAGCGAACGAGAGACGCGTAAAGGTGTGTCACAAACCATCGGTTTGGCACATACGGACATTGATATATTCGAACCAGCCCGAGGAGCCGGAAGTCTTTATCCTATTGCCTTCTGACAAATGTTTACGGTTTACCAATAGTTTCACATAAATAGTACCGTTTCCTCATAGTACAGAGCAACGTGATGTCCGAAATGGCTGACAAAATTAGGTACAAGCCCGATATATATGCAAGACAATATATGGTATATGTATAGCTTGGAAATTGTGACCGTTGCTCGCTCGCTGCGCTCGCTCGTAAAAATCTAGTCCAACCCCACAACCGATCCGACACGTTCGCAAATTTGAAATATGTCGCCATCATATCGAATAATGAACGCAAGATGGATTGGTTTTAGGTTAGGCTATAGTTTTCGAGCGAGCGCAGCGAGCGAGTGACGCGTATAGGTGTGTCATAAACCAACGGTTTGGCACATACGGACATTGAAATATTCGCACCAGCCCGAGGAGCCGGAAGTATTTATCCTATTGCCTACCGACACATGTTTACAGTTTATGAATAGTTTCACATAAATAGTACTATTTCCACATAGTATAATGCAATGTGATGTCCGAAATGGCTGACAAAATTAGGTACAAGCACGAAATATATGCAAGACAATATATGGTATATGTATAGCTTGGAAATTGTGACCGTTGCTCGCTCGCTCCGCTCGCTCGTAAAAATCTAGTCCAACCCCACAACCGATCCGACACGTTCGCAAATTTGAAATTTCTCGCCACCATATCGAATAATGAACGGAGGATGGATTGGTTTTAGGTTAGGCTATAGCTTTCGTGCGAGAGGAGCGAACGAGAGACGCGTAAAGGTGTGTCACAAACCATCGGTTTGGCACATACGGACTCTGATATATTCGCACCAGCCCGAGGAGCCGGAAGTCTTTATCCTATTGCCTTCTGACACATGTTTACAGTTTATGAATAGTTTCACATAAATAGTACTATTTCCACATAGTACAATGCAATGTGATGTCCGAAATGGCTGACAAAATTAGGTACAAGCACGAAATATATGCAAGACAATATATGGTATATGTATAGCTTGGAAATTGTGACCGTTGCTCGCTCGCTCCGCTCGCTCGTAAAAATCTAGTCCAACCCCACAACCGATCCGACACGTTCGCAAATTTGAAATATGTCGCCATCATATCGAATAATGAACGCAAGGTGGATTGGTTTTAGGTTAGGCTATAGTTTTCGAGCGAGCGCAGCGAGCGAGAGACGCGTATAGGTGTGTCATAAACCAACGGTTTGGCACATACGGACATTGAAATATTCGCACCAGCACGAGGAGCCGGAAGTATTTATCCTATTGCCTACCGACACATGTTTACAGTTTATGAATAGTTTCACATAAATAGTACTATTTCCTCATAGTACAGTGCAATGTGATGTCCGAAATGGCTGACAAAATTAGGTAATAACACGAAATATATGGAAGGCAATATAAGGTATATGTATAGCTTGGAAATTGTGACCGTTGCTCGCTCGCTCCGCTCGCTCGTAAAAATCTAGTCCAACCTCACAACCGATCCCACACGTTCGCAAATTTAAAATATGTCGCCACCATATCGAATAATGAACGGAAGATGGATTGGTTTTACGTTAGGCTATAGCTTTCGTGCGAGCGCAGCGAACGAGAGACGCGTAAAGGTGTGTCACAAACCATCGGTTTGGCACATACGGACATTGATATATTCGAACCAGCCCGAGGAGCCGGAAGTCTTTATCCTATTGCCTTCTGACAAATGTTTACGGTTTACCAATAGTTTCACATAATTAGTACCGTTTCCTCATAGTACAGAGCAACGTGATGTCCGAAATGGCTGACAAAATTAGGTACAAGCACGAAATATATGCAAGACAATATATGGTATATGTATAGCTTGGAAATTGTGACCGTTGCTCGCTCGCTCCGCTCGCTCGTAAAAATCTAGTCCAACCCCACAACCGATCCGACACGTTCGCAAATTTGAAATATGTCGCCATCATATCGAATAATGAACGCAAGGTGGATTGGTTTTAGGTTAGGCTATAGTTTTCGAGCGAGCGCAGCGAGCGAGAGACGCGTATAGGTGTGTCATAAACCAACGGTTTGGCACATACGGACATTGAAATATTCGCACCAGCACGAGGAGCCGGAAGTATTTATCCTATTGCCTACCGACACATGTTTACAGTTTATGAATAGTTTCACATAAATAGTACTATTTCCTCATAGTACAGTGCAATGTGATGTCCGAAATGGATGACAAAATTAGGTAATAACACGAAATATATGGAAGGCAATATAAGGTATATGTATAGCTTGGAAATTGTGACCGTTGCTCGCTCGCTCCGCTCGCTCGTAAAAATCTAGTCCAACCTCACAACCGATCCCACACGTTCGCAAATTTAAAATATGTCGCCACCATATCGAATAATGAACGGAAGATGGATTGGTTTTACGTTAGGCTATAGCTTTCGTGCGAGCGCAGCGAACGAGAGACGCGTAAAGGTGTGTCACAAACCATCGGTTTGGCACATACGGACATTGATATATTCGAACCAGCCCGAGGAGCCGGAAGTCTTTATCCTATTGCCTTCTGACAAATGTTTACGGTTTACCAATAGTTTCACATAATTAGTACCGTTTCCTCATAGTACAGAGCAACGTGATGTCCGAAATGGCTGACAAAATTAGGTACAAGCCCGATATATATGCAAGACAATATATGGTATATGTATAGCTTGGAAATTGTGACCGTTGCTCGCTCGCTGCGCTCGCTCGTAAAAATCTAGTCCAACCCCACAACCGATCCGACACGTTCGCAAATATGAAATATGTCGCCATCATATCGAATAATGAACGCAAGATGGATTGGTTTTAGGTTAGGCTATAGTTTTCGAGCGAGCGCAGCGAGCGAGTGACGCGTATAGGTGTGTCATAAACCAACGGTTTGGCACATACGGACATTGAAATATTCGCACCAGCCCGAGGAGCCGGAAGTATTTATCCTATTGCCTACCGACACATGTTTACAGTTTATGAATAGTTTTCACATAAATAGTACTATTTCCACATAGTATAATGCAATGTGATGTCCGAAATGGCTGACAAAATTAGGTACAAGCACGATATATATGCAAGACAATATATGGTATATGTATAGCTTGGAAATTGTGACCGTTGCTCGCTCGCTCCGCTCGCTCGTAAAAATCTAGTCCAACCCCACAACCGATCCGACACGTTCGCAAATTTGAAATTTCTCGCCACCATATCGAATAATGAACGGAGGATGGATTGGTTTTAGGTTAGGCTATAGCTTTCGTGCGAGAGGAGCGAACGAGAGACGCGTAAAGGTGTGTCACAAACCATCGGTTTGGCACATACGGACTCTGATATATTCGCACCAGCCCGAGGAGCCGGAAGTCTTTATCCTATTGCCTTCTGACAAATGTTTACGGTTTACCAATAGTTTCACATAATTAGTACCGTTTCCTCATAGTACAGTGCAACGTGATGTCCGAAATGGCTGACAAAATTAGGTACAAGCACGAAATATATGCAAGACATTATATGGTATATGTATAGCTTGGAAATTGTGACCGTTGCTCGCTCGCTCCGCGCGCTCGTAAAAATCTAGTCCAACCCCACAACCGATCCGACACGTTCGCAAATTTGAAATATGTCGCCATCATATCGAATAATGAACGGAGGATGGATTGGTTTTAGGTTAGGCTATAGCTTTCGTGCGAGAGGAGCGAACGAGAGACGCGTAAAGGTGTGTCACAAACCATCGGTTTGGCACATACGGACTCTGATATATTCGCACCAGCCCGAGGAGCCGGAAGTCTTTATCCTATTGCCTTCTGACAAACGTTTACGGTTTACCAATAGTTTCACATAATTAGTACCGTTTCCTCATAGTACAGTGCAACGTGATGTCCGAAATGGCTGACAAAATTAGGTACAAGCACGAAATATGTGCAAGACAATATATGGTATATGTATAGCTTGGAAATTGTGACCGTTGCTCGCTCGCTCCGCTCGCTCGTAAAAATCTAGTCCAACCCCACAACCGATCCGACACGTTCGCAAATTTGAAATATGTCGCCATCATATCGAATAATGAACGCAAGGTGGATTGGTTTTAGGTTAGGCTATAGTTTTCGAGCGAGCGCAGCGAGCGAGAGACGCGTATAGGTGTGTCATAAACCAACGGTTTGGCACATACGGACATTGAAATATTCGCACCAGCCCGAGGAGCCGGAAGTATTTATCCTATTGCCTACCGACACATGTTTACAGTTTATGAATAGTTTCACATAAATAGTACTATTTCCACATAGTACAATGCAATGTGATGTCCGAAATGGCTGACAAAATTAGGTAATAACACGAAATATATGGAAGGCAATATAAGGTATATGTATAGCTTGGAAATTGTGACCGTTGCTCGCTCGCTCCGCTCGCTCGTAAAAATCTAGTCCAACCCCACAACCGATCCGACACGTTCGCAAATTTGAAATATGTCGCCATCATATCGAATAATGAACGCAAGGTGGATTGGTTTTAGGTTAGGCTATAGTTTTCGAGCGAGCGCAGCGAGCGAGAGACGCGTATAGGTGTGTCATAAACCAACGGTTTGGCACATACGGACATTGAAATATTCGCACCAGCCCGAGGAGCCGGAAGTATTTATCCTATTGCCTACCGACACATGTTTACAGTTTATGAATAGTTTCACATAAATAGTACTATTTCCACATAGTATAATGCAATGTGATGTCCGAAATGGCTGACAAAATTAGGTACAAGCACGAAATATATGCAAGACAATATATGGTATATGTATAGCTTGGAAATTGTGACCGTTGCTCGCTCGCTCCGCTCGCTCGTAAAAATCTAGTCCAACCTCACAACCGATCCCACACGTTCGCAAATTTGAAATATGTCGCCACCATATCGAATAATGAACGGAAGATGGATTGGTTTTAGGTTAGGCTATAGCTTTCGTGCGAGCGCAGCGAACGAGAGACGCGTAAAGGTGTGTCACAAACCATCGGTTTGGCACATACGGACATTGATATATTCGCACCAGCCCGAGGAGCCGGAAGTATTTATCCTATTCCCTACCGACATATGTTTACAGTTTATGAATAGTTTCACATAAATAGTACTATTTCCACATAGTACAATGCAATGAGATGTCCGAAATGGCTGACAAAATTAGGTACAAGCACGAAATATATGCAAGACAATATATGGTATATGTATAGCTTGGAAATTGTGACCGTTGCTCGCTCGCTCCGCTCGCTCGTAAAAATCTAGTCCAACCCCACAACCGATCCGACACGTTCGCAAATTTGAAATTTCTCGCCACCATATCGAATAATGAACGGAGGATGGATTGGTTTTAGGTTAGGCTATAGCTTTCGTGCGAGAGGAGCGAACGAGAGACGCGTAAAGGTGTGTCACAAACCATCGGTTTGGCACATACGGACTCTGATATATTCGCACCAGCCCGAGGAGCCGGAAGTCTTTATCCTATTGCCTTCTGACAAATGTTTACGGTTTACCAATAGTTTCACATAATTAGTACCGTTTCCTCATAGTACAGTGCAACGTGATGTCCGAAATGGCTGACAAAATTAGGTACAAGCATGAAATATATGCAAGACAATATATGGTATATGTATAGCTTGGAAATTGTGACCGTTGCTCGCTCGCTCCGCTCGCTCGTAAAAATCTAGTCCAACCCCACAACCGATCCGACACGTTCGCAAATTTGAAATATGTCGCCATCATATCGAATAATGAACGCAAGGTGGATTGGTTTTAGGTTAGGCTATAGTTTTCGAGCGAGCGCAGCGAGCGAGAGACGCGTATAGGTGTGTCATAAACCAACGGTTTGGCACATACGGACATTGAAATATTCGCACCAGCCCGAGGAGCCGGAAGTATTTATCCTATTGCCTACCGACACATGTTTACAGTTTATGAATAGTTTCACATAAATAGTACTATTTCCACATAGTACAATGCAATGTGATGTCCGAAATGGCTGACAAAATTAGGTACAAGCACGAAATATATGCAAGACAATATATGGTATATGTATAGCTTGGAAATTGTGACCGTTGCCCGCTCGCTCCGCTCGCTCGTAAAAATCTAGTCCAACCCCACAACCGATCCGACACGTTCGCAAATTTGAAATTTCTCGCCACCATATCGAATAATGAACGGAGGATGGATTGGTTTTAGGTTAGGCTATAGCTTTCGTGCGAGAGGAGCGAACGAGAGACGCGTAAAGGTGTGTCACAAACCATCGGTTTGGCACATACGGACTCTGATATATTCGCACCAGCCCGAGGAGCCGGAAGTCTTTATCCTATTGCCTTCTGACAAATGTTTACGGTTTACCAATAGTTTCACATAATTAGTACCGTTTCCTCATAGTACAGTGCAACGTGATGTCCGAAATGGCTGACAAAATTAGGTACAAGCACGAAATATATGCAAGACAATATATGGTATATGTATAGCTTGGAAATTGTGACCGTTGCTCGCTCGCTCCGCTCGCTCGTAAAAATCTAGTCCAACCCCACAACCGATCCGACACGTTCGCAAATTTGAAATATGTCGCCATCATATCGAATAATGAACAGAAGGTGGATTGGTTTTAGGTTAGGCTATAGTTTTCGAGCGAGCGCAGCGAGCGAGAGACGCGTATAGGTGTGTCATAAACCAACGGTTTGGCACATACGGACATTGAAATATTCGCACTAGCCCGAGGAGCCGGAAGTATTTATCCTATTGCCTACCGACACATGTTTACAGTTTATGAATAGTTTCAGATAAATAGTACTATTTCCTCATAGTACAGTGCAATGTGATGTCCGAAATGGCTGACAAAATTAGGTAATAACACGAAATATATGGAAGGCAATATAAGGTATATGTATAGCTTGGAAATTGTGACCGTTGCTCGCTCGCTCCGCTCGCTCGTAAAAATCTAGTCCAACCTCACAACCGATCCCACACGTTCGCAAATTTGAAATATGTCGCCACCATATCGAATAATGAACGGAAGATGGATTGGTTTTAGGTTAGGCTATAGCTTTCGTGCGAGCGCAGCGAACGAGAGACGCGTAAAGGTGTGTCACAAACCATCGGTTTGGCACATACGGACATTGATATATTCGAACCAGCCCGAGGAGCCGGAAGTCTTTATCCTATTGCCTTCTGACAAATGTTTACGGTTTACCAATAGTTTCACATAATTAGTACCGTTTCCTCATAGTACAGTGCAACGTGATGTCCGAAATGGCTGACAAAATTAGGTACAAGCACGAAATATATGCAAGACAATATATGGTATATGTATAGCTTGGAAATTGTGACCGTTGCTCGCTCGCTCCGCTCGCTCGGAAAAATATAGTCCAAACCCACAACCGATCCGACACGTTCGCAAATTTGAAATATGTCGCCATCATATCGAATAATGAACGCAAGGTGGATTGGTTTTAGGTTAGGCTATAGTTTTCGAGCGAGCGCAGCGAGCGAGAGACGCGTATAGGTGTGTCATAAACCAACGGTTTGGCACATACGGACATTGAAATATTCGCACTAGCCCGAGGAGCCGGAAGTATTTATCCTATTGCCTACCGACACATGTTTACAGTTTATGAATAGTTTCAGATAAATAGTACTATTTCCTCATAGTACAGTGCAATGTGATGTCCGAAATGGCTGACAAAATTAGGTAATAACACGAAATATATGGAAGGCAATATAAGGTATATGTATAGCTTGGAAATTGTGACCGTTGCTCGCTCGCTCCGCTCGCTCGTAAAAATCTAGTCCAACCTCACAACCGATCCCACACGTTCGCAAATTTGAAATATGTCGCCACCATATCGAATAATGAACGGAAGATGGATTGGTTTTAGGTTAGGCTATAGCTTTCGTGCGAGCGCAGCGAACGAGAGACGCGTAAAGGTGTGTCACAAACCATCGGTTTGGCACATACGGACATTGATATATTCGAACCAGCCCGAGGAGCCGGAAGTCTTTATCCTATTGCCTTCTGACAAATGTTTACGGTTTACCAATAGTTTCACATAATTAGTACCGTTTCCTCATAGTACAGTGCAACGTGATGTCCGAAATGGCTGACAAAATTAGGTACAAGCACGAAATATATGCAAGACAATATATGGTATATGTATAGCTTGGAAATTGTGACCGTTGCTCGCTCGCTCCGCTCGCTCGGAAAAATATAGTCCAAACCCACAACCGATCCGACTCGTTCGCAAATTTGAAATATGTCGCCATCATATCGAATAATGAACGCAAGGTGGATTGGTTTTAGGTTAGGCTATAGTTTTCGAGCGAGCGCAGCGAGCGAGAGACGCGTATAGGTGTGTCATAAACCAACGGTTTGGCACATACGGACATTGAAATATTCGCACTAGCCCGAGGAGCCGGAAGTATTTATCCTATTGCCTACCGACACATGTTTACAGTTTATGAATAGTTTCAGATAAATAGTACTATTTCCTCATAGTACAGTGCAATGTGATGTCCGAAATGGCTGACAAAATTAGGTAATAACACGAAATATATGGAAGGCAATATAAGGTATATGTATAGCTTGGAAATTGTGACCGTTGCTCGCTCGCTCCGCTCGCTCGTAAAAATCTAGTCCAACCTCACAACCGATCCCACACGTTCGCAAATTTGAAATATGTCGCCACCATATCGAATAATGAACGGAAGATGGATTGGTTTTAGGTTAGGCTATAGCTTTCGTGCGAGCGCAGCGAACGAGAGACGCGTAAAGGTGTGTCACAAACCATCGGTTTGGCATATACGGACATTGATATATTCGAACCAGCCCGAGGAGCCGGAAGTCTTTATCCTATTGCCTTCTGACAAATGTTTACGGTTTACCAATAGTTTCACATAATTAGTACCGTTTCCTCATAGTACAGTGCAACGTGATGTCCGAAATGGCTGACAAAATTAGGTACAAGCACGAAATATATGCAAGACAATATATGGTATATGTATAGCTTGGAAATTGTGACCGTTGCTCGCTCGCTCCGCTCGCTCGGAAAAATATAGTCCAAACCCACAACCGATCCGACACGTTCGCAAATTTGAAATATGTCGCCATCATATCGAATAATGAACGCAAGGTGGATTGGTTTTAGGTTAGGCTATAGTTTTCGAGCGAGCGCAGCGAGCGAGAGACGCGTATAGGTGTTTCATAAACCAACGGTTTGGCACATACGGACATTGAAATATTCGCACTAGCCCGAGGAGCCGGAAGTATTTATCCTATTGCCTACCGACACATGTTTACAGTTTATGAATAGTTTCAGATAAATAGTACTATTTCCTCATAGTACAGTGCAATGTGATGTCCGAAATGGCTGACAAAATTAGGTAATAACACGAAATATATGGAAGGCAATATAAGGTATATGTATAGCTTGGAAATTGTGACCGTTGCTCGCTCGCTCCGCGCGCTCGTAAAAATCTAGTCCAACCCCACAACCGATCCGACACGTTCGCAAATTTGAAATATTTCGCCATCATATCGAATAATGAACGGAGGATGGATTGGTTTTAGGTTAGGCTATAGCTTTCGTGCGAGAGGAGCGAACGAGAGACGCGTAAAGGTGTGTCACAAACCATCGGTTTGGCACATACGGACTCTGATATATTCGCACCAGCCCGAGGAGCCGGAAGTCTTTATCCTATTGCCTTCTGACAAACGTTTACGGTTTACCAATAGTTTCACATAATTAGTACCGTTTCCTCATAGTACAGTGCAACGTGATGTCCGAAATGGCTGACAAAACTAGGTACAAGCACGAAATATATGCAAGACAATATATGGTATATGTATAGCTTGGAAATTGTGACCGTTGCTCGCTCGCTCCGCTCGCTCGTAAAAATCTAGTCCAACCCCACAACCGATCCGGCACGTTCGCAAATTTGAAATATGTCGCCATCATATCGAATAATGAACGCAAGGTGGATTGGTTTTAGGTTAGGCTATAGTTTTCGAGCGAGCGCAGCGAGCGAGAGACGCGTATAGGTGTGTCATAAACCAACGGTTTGGCACATACGGACATTGAAATATTCGCACCAGCCCGAGGAGCCGGAAGTATTTATCCTATTGCCTACCGACACATGTTTACAGTTTATGAATAGTTTCACATAAATAGTACTATTTCCACATAGTACAATGCAATGTGATGTCCGAAATGGCTGACAAAATTAGGTACAAGCACGAAATATATGCAAGACAATATAGGGTATATGTATAGCTTGGAAATTGTGACCGTTGCTCGCTCGCTCCGCTCGCTCGTAAAAATCTAGTCCAACCCCACAACCGATCCGACACGTTCGCAAATTTGAAATTTCTCGCCACCATATCGAATAATGAACGGAGGATGGATTGGTTTTAGGTTAGGCTATAGCTTTCGTGCGAGCGCAGCGAACGAGAGAAGCGTAAAGGTGTGTCACAAACCATCGGTTTGGCACATACGGACATTGATATATTCGCACCAGCCCGAGGAGCCGGAAGTATTTATCCTATTGCCTACCGACATATGTTTACAGTTTATGAATAGTTTCACATAAATAGTACTATTTCCACATAGTACAATGCAATGAGATGTCCGAAATGGCTGACAAAATTAGGTACAAGCACGAAATATATGCAAGACAATATATGGTATATGTATAGCTTGGAAATTGTGACCGTTGCTCGCTCGCTCCGCTCGCTCGTAAAAATCTAGTCCAACCCCACAACCGATCCGACACGTTCGCAAATTTGAAATTTCTCGCCACCATATCGAATAATGAACGGAGGATGGATTGGTTTTAGGTTAGGCTATAGCTTTCGTGCGAGAGGAGCGAACGAGAGACGCGTAAAGGTGTGTCACAAACCATCGGTTTGGCACATACGGACTCTGATATATTCGCACCAGCCCGAGGAGCCGGAAGTCTTTATCCTATTGCCTTCTGACAAATGTTTACGGTTTACCAATAGTTTCACATAATTAGTACCGTTTCCTCATAGTACAGTGCAACGTGATGTCCGAAATGGCTGACAAAATTAGGTACAAGCATGAAATATATGCAAGACAATATATGGTATATGTATAGCTTGGAAATTGTGACCGTTGCTCGCTCGCTCCGCTCGCTCGTAAAAATCTAGTCCAACCCCACAACCGATCCGACACGTTCGCAAATTTGAAATATGTCGCCATCATATCGAATAATGAACGCAAGGTGGATTGGTTTTAGGTTAGGCTATAGTTTTGGAGCGAGCGCTGCGAGCGAGAGACGCGTATAGGTGTGTCATAAACCAACGGTTTGGCACATACGGACATTGAAATATTCGCACCAGCCCGAGGAGCCGGAAGTATTTATCCTATTGCCTACCGACACATGTTTACAGTTTATGAATAGTTTCACATAAATAGTACTATTTCCACATAGTACAATGCAATGTGATGTCCGAAATGGCTGACAAAATTAGGTACAAGCACGAAATATATGCAAGACAATATATGGTATATGTATAGCTTGAAAATTGTGACCGTTGCCCGCTCGCTCCGCTCGCTCGTAAAAATCTAGTCCAACCCCACAACCGATCCGACACGTTCGCAAATTTGAAATTTCTCGCCACCATATCGAATAATGAACGGAGGATGGATTGGTTTTAGGTTAGGCTATAGCTTTCGTGCGAGAGGAGCGAACGAGAGACGCGTAAAGGTGTGTCACAAACCATCGGTTTGGCACATACGGACTCTGATATATTCGCACCAGCCCGAGGAGCCGGAAGTCTTTATCCTATTGCCTTCTGACAAATGTTTACGGTTTACCAATAGTTTCACATAATTAGTACCGTTTCCTCATAGTACAGTGCAACGTGATGTCCGAAATGGCTGACAAAATTAGGTACAAGCACGAAATATATGCAAGACAATATATGGTATATGTATAGCTTGGAAATTGTGACCGTTGCTCGCTCGCTCCGCTCGCTCGTAAAAATCTAGTCCAACCCCACAACCGATCCGACACGTTCGCAAATTTGAAATATGTCGCCATCATATCGAATAATGAACAGAAGGTGGATTGGTTTTAGGTTAGGCTATAGTTTTCGAGCGAGCGCAGCGAGCGAGAGACGCGTATAGGTGTGTCATAAACCAACGGTTTGGCACATACGGACATTGAAATATTCGCACCAGCCCGAGGAGCCGGAAGTATTTATCCTATTGCCTACCGACACATGTTTACAGTTTATGATTAGTTTCAGATAAATAGTACTATTTCCTCATAGTACAGTGCAATGTGATGTCCGAAATGGCTGACAAAATTAGGTAATAACACGAAATATATGGAAGGCAATATAAGGTATATGTATAGCTTGGAAATTGTGACCGTTGCTCGCTCGCTCCGCTCGCTCGTAAAAATCTAGTCCAACCTCACAACCGATCCCACACGTTCGCAAATTTGAAATATGTCGCCACCATATCGAATAATGAACGGAAGATGGATTGGTTTTAGGTTAGGCTATAGCTTTCGTGCGAGCGCAGCGAAAGAGAGACGCGTAAAGGTGTGTCACAAACCATCGGTTTGGCACATACGGACATTGATATATTCGAACCAGCCCGAGGAGCCGGAAGTCTTTATCCTATTGCCTTCTGACAAATGTTTACGGTTTACCAATAGTTTCACATAATTAGTACCGTTTCCTCATAGTACAGTGCAACGTGATGTCCGAAATGGCTGACAAAATTAGGTACAAGCACGAAATATATGCAAGACAATATATGGTATATGTATAGCTTGGAAATTGTGACCGTTGCTCGCTCGCTCCGCTCGCTCGGAAAAATCTAGTCCAAACCCACAACCGATCCGACACGTTCGCAAATTTGAAATTTCTCGCCACCATATCGAATAATGAACGGAGGATGGATTGGTTTTAGGTTAGGCTATAGCTTTCGTGCGAGAGGAGCGAACGAGAGACGCGTAAAGCTGTGTCATAAACCATCGGTTTGGCACATACGGACTCTGATATATTCGCACCAGCCCGAGGAGCCGGAAGTCTTTATCCTATTGCCTTCTGACAAATGTTTACGGTTTACCAATAGTTTCACATAATTAGTACCGTTTCCTCATAGTACAGTGCAACGTGATGTCCGAAATGGCTGACAAAATTAGGTACAAGCACGAAATATATGCAAGACAATATATGGTATATGTATAGCTTGGAAATTGTGACCGTTGCTCACTCGCTCCGCTCGCTCGTAAAAATCTAGTCCAACCTCACAACCGATCCCACACGTTCGCAAATTTGAAATATGTCGCCACCATTTCGAATAATGAACGGAAGATGGATTGGTTTTAGGTTAGGCTATAGCTTTCGTGCGAGCGCAGCGAACGAGAGACGCGTAAAGGTGTGTCACAAACCATCGGTTTGGCACATACGGACATTGATATATTCGAACCAGCCCGAGGAGCCGGAAGTCTTTATCCTATTGCATTCTGACAAATGTTTACGGTTTACCAATAGTTTCACATAATTAGTACCGTTTCCTCATAGTACAGTGCAACGTGATGTCCGAAATGGCTGACAAAATTAGGTACAAGCACGAAATATATGCAAGACAATATATGGTATATGTATAGCTTGGAAATTGTGACCGTTGCTCGCTCGCTGCGCTCGCTCGTAAAAATCTAGTCCAACCCCACAACCGATCCGACACGTTCGCAAATTTGAAATATGTCGCCATTATATCGAATAATGAACGCAAGATGGATTGGTTTTAGGTTAGGCTATAGTTTTCGAGCGAGCGCAGCGAGCGAGAGACGCGTATAGGTGTGTCATGAACCAACGGTTTGGCACATACGGACATTGAAATATTCGCACCAGCCCGAGGAGCCGGAAGTATTTATCCTATTGCCTACCGACACATGTTTACAGTTTATGAATAGTTTCACATAAATAGTACTATTTCCACATAGTACAATGCAATGTGATGTCCGAAATGGCTGACAAAATTAGGTACAAGCACGAAATATATGCAAGACAATATATGGTATATGTATAGCTTGGAAATTGTGACCGTTGCTCGCTCGCTCCGCTCGCTCGTAAAAATCTAGTCCAACCCCACAACCGATCCGACACGTTCGCAAATTTGAAATTTCTCGCCACCATATAAAATAATGAACGGAGGATGGATTGGTTTTAGGTTAGGCTATAGCTTTCGTGCGAGAGGAGCGAACGGGAGACGCGTAAAGGTGTGTCATAAACCATCGGTTTGGCACATACGGACTCTGATATATTCGCACCAGCCCGAGGAGCCGGAAGTCTTTATCCTATTGCCTTCTGACAAATGTTTACAGTTTATGAATAGTTTCAGATAATTAGTACCGTTTCCTCATAGTACAGTGCAACGTGATGTCCGAAATGGCTGACAAAATTAGGTACAAGCACGAAATATATGCAAGACAATATATGGTATATGTATAGCTTGGAAATTGTGACCGTTGCTCGCTCGCTCCGCTCGCTCGGAAAAATCTAGTCCAAACCCACAACCGATCCGACACGTTCGCAAATTTGAAATTTCTCGCCACCATATCGAATAATGAACGGAGGATGGATTGGTTTTAGGTTAGGCTATAGCTTTCGTGCGAGAGGAGCGAACGAGAGACGCGTAAAGGTGTGTCATAAACCATCGGTTTGGCACATACGGACTCTGATATATTCGCACCAGCCCGAGGAGCCGGAAGTCTTTATCCTATTGCCTTCTGACAAATGTTTACGGTTTGCCAATAGTTTCACATAATTAGTACCGTTTCCTCATAGTACAGTGCAACGTGATGTCCGAAATGGCTGACAAAATTAGGTACAAGCACGAAATATATGCAAGACAATATATGGTATATGTATAGCTTGGAAATTGTGACCGTTGCTCGCTCGCTCCGCTCGCTCGGAAAAATCTAGTCCAAACCCACAACCGATCCGACACGTTCGCAAATTTGAAATTTCTCGCCACCATATCGAATAATGAACGGAGGATGGATTGGTTTTAGGTTAGGCTATAGCTTTCGTGCGAGAGGGGCGAACGAGAGACGCGTAAAGGTGTGTCATAAACCATCGGTTTGGCACATACGGACTCTGATATATTCGCACCAGCCCGAGGAGCCGGAAGTCTTTATCCTATTGCCTTCTGACAAATGTTTACGATTTACCAATAGTTTCACATAATTAGTACCGTTTCCTCATAGTACAGTGCAACGTGATGTCCGAAATGGCTGACAAAATTAGGTACAAGCACGAAATATATGCAAGACAATATATGGTATATGTATAGCTTGGAAATTGTGACCGTTGCTCACTCGCTCCGCTCGCTCGTAAAAATCTAGTCCAACCTCACAACCGATCCCACACGTTCGCAAATTTGAAATATGTCGCCACCATATCGAATAATGAACGGAAGATGGATTGGTTTTAGGTTAGGCTATAGCTTTCGTGCGAGCGCAGCGAACGAGAGACGCGTAAAGGTGTGTCACAAACCATCGGTTTGGCACATACGGACATTGATATATTCGAACCAGCCCGAGGAGCCGGAAGTCTTTATCCTATTGCATTCTGACAAATGTTTACGGTTTACCAATAGTTTCACATAATTAGTACCGTTTCCTCATAGTACAGTGCAACGTGATGTCCGAAATGGCTGACAAAATTAGGTACAAGCACGAAATATATGCAAGACAATATATGGTATATGTATAGCTTGGAAATTGTGACCGTTGCTCGCTCGCTGCGCTCGCTCGTAAAAATCTAGTCCAACCCCACAACCGATCCGACACGTTCGCAAATTTGAAATATGTCGCCATTATATCGAATAATGAACGCAAGATGGATTGGTTTTAGGTTAGGCTATAGTTTTCGAGCGAGCGCAGCGAGCGAGAGACGCGTATAGGTGTGTCATGAACCAACGGTTTGGCACATACGGACATTGAAATATTCGCACCAGCCCGAGGAGCCGGAAGTATTTATCCTATTGCCTACCGACACATGTTTACAGTTTATGAATAGTTTCACATAAATAGTACTATTTCCACATAGTACAATGCAATGTGATGTCCGAAATGGCTGACAAAATTAGGTACAAGCACGAAATATATGCAAGACAATATATGGTATATGTATAGCTTGGAAATTGTGACCGTTGCTCGATCGCTCCGCTCGCTCGTAAAAATCTAGTCCAACCCCACAACCGATCCGACACGTTCGCAAATTTGAAATTTCTCGCCACCATATCGAATAATGAACGGAGGATGGATTGGTTTTAGGTTAGGCTATAGCTTTCGTGCGAGAGGAGCGAACGGGAGACGCGTAAAGGTGTGTCATAAACCATCGGTTTGGCACATACGGACTCTGATATATTCGCACCAGCCCGAGGAGCCGGAAGTCTTTATCCTATTGCCTTCTGACAAATATTTACGGTTTACCAATAGTTTCACATAATTAGTACCGTTTCCTCATAGTACAGTGCAACGTGATGTCCGAAATGGCTGACAAAATTAGGTACAAGCACGAAATATATGCAAGACAATATATGGTATATGTATAGCTTGGAAATTGTGACCGTTGCTCGCTCGCTCCGCTCGCTCGTAAAAATCTAGTCCAACCCCTCAACCGATCCGACACGTTCGCAAATTTGAAATTTCTCGCCACCATATCGAATAATGAACGGAGGATGGATTGGTTTTAGGTTAGGCTATAGCTTTCGTGCGAGAGGAGCGAACGAGAGACGCGTAAAGGTGTGTCACAAACCATCGGTTTGGCACATACGGACTCTGATATATTCGCACAAGCCCGAGGAGCCGGAAGTCTTTATCCTATTGCCTTCTGACAAATGTTTACGGTTTACCAATAGTTACACATAATTAGTACCGTTTCCTCATAGTACAGTGCAACGTGATGTCCGAAATGGCTGACAAAATTAGGTACAAGCACGAAATATATGCAAGACAATATATGGTATATGTATAGCTTGGAAATTGTGACCGTTGCTCGCTCGCTCCGCTCGCTCGTAAAAATCTAGTCCAACCCCACAACCGATCCGACACGTTCGCAAATTTGAAATATGTCGCCATCATATCGAATAATGAACGCAAGGTGGATTGGTTTTAGGTTAGGCTATAGTTTTCGAGCGAGCGCAGCGAGCGAGAGACGCGTATAGGTGTGTCATAAACCAACGGTTTGGCACATACGGACATTGAAATATTCGCACCAGCCCGAGGAGCCGGAAGTATTTATCCTATTGCCTACCGACACATGTTTACAGTTTATGAATAGTTTCACTTAAATAGTACTATTTCCACATAGTACAATGCAATGTGATGTGCGAAATGGCTGACAAAATTAGGTACAAGCACGAAATATATGCAAGACAATATATGGTATATGTATAGCTTGGAAATTGTGACCGTTGCTCGCTCGCTCCGCTCGCTCGTAAAAATCTAGTCCAACCACACAACCGATCCGACACGTTCGCAAATTTGAAATATGTCGCCATCATATCGAATAATGAACGCAAGGTGGATTGGTTTTAGGTTAGGCTATAGTTTTCGAGCGAGCGCAGCGAGCGAGAGACGCGTATAGGTGTTTCATAAACCAACGGTTTGCACATACGGACATTGAAATATTCGCACTAGCCCGAGGAGCCGGAAGTATTTATCCTATTGCCTACCGACACATGTTTACAGTTTATGAATAGTTTCACATAAATAGTACTATTTCCTCATAGTACAGTGCAATGTGATGTCCGAAATGGCTGACAAAATTAGGTAATAACACGAAATATATGGAAGGCAATATAAGGTATATGTATAGCTTGGAAATTGTGACCGTTGCTCGCTCGCTCCGCTCGCTCGTAAAAATCTAGTCCAACCTCACAACCGATCCCACACGTTCGCAAATTTGAAATATGTCGCCACCATATCGAATAATGAACGGAAGATGGATTGGTTTTAGGTTAGGCTATAGCTTTCGTGCGAGCGCAGCGAACGAGAGACGCGTAAAGGTGTGTCACAAACCATCGGTTTGGCACATACGGACATTGATATATTCGAACCAGCCCGAGGAGCCGGAAGTCTTTATCCTATTGCCTTCTGACAAATGTTTACGGTTTACCAATAGTTTCACATAATTAGTACCGTTTCCTCATAGTACAGTGCAACGTGATGTCCGAAATGGCTGACATAATTAGGTACAAGCACGAAATATATGCAAGACAATATATGGTATATGTATAGCTTGGAAATTGTGACCGTTGCTCGCTCGCTGCGCTCGCTCGTAAAAATCTAGTCCAACCCCACAACCGATCCGACACGTTCGCAAATTTGAAATATGTCGCCATCATATAGAATAATGAACGCAAGATGGATTGGTTTTAGGTTAGGCTATAGTTTTCGAGCGAGCGCAGCGAGCGAGAGACGCGTATAGGTGTGTCATAAACCAACGGTTTGGCACATACGGACATTTAAATATTCGCACAAGCCCGAGGAGCCGGAAGTATTTATCCTATTGCCTACCGACACATGTTTACAGTTTATGAATAGTTTCACATAAATAGTACTATTTCCACATAGTACAATGCAATGTTTGTCCGAAATGGCTGACAAAATTAGGTACAAGCACGAAATATATGCAAGACAATATATGGTATATGTATAGCTTGGAAATTGTGACCGTTGCTCGCTCGCTCCGCTCGCTCGTAAAAATCTATTCCAACCCCACAACCGATCCGACACGTTCGCAAATTTGAAATTTCTCGCCACCATATCGAATAATGAACGGAGGATGGATTGCTTTTAGGTTAGGCTATAGCTTTCCTGCGAGAGGAGCGAACGAGAGACGCGTAAAGGTGTGTCACAAACCATCGGTTTGGCACATACGGACTCTGATATATTCGCACCAGCCCGAGGAGCCGGAAGTCTTTATCCTATTGCCTTCTGACAAATGTTTACGGTTTACCAATAGTTTCACATAATGAGTACCGTTTCCTCATAGTACAGTGCAACGTGATGTCCGAAATGGCTGACAAAATTAGGTACAAGCACGAAATATATGCAAGACAATATATGGTATATGTATAGCTTGGAAATTGTGACCGTTGCTCGCTCGCTCCGCTCGCTCGTAAAAATCTAGTCCAACCCCACAACCGATCCGACACGTTCGCAAATTTGAAATATGTCGCCATCATATCGAATAATGAACGCAAGGTGGATTGGTTTTAGGTTAGGCCATAGTTTTCGAGCGAGCGCAGCGAGCGAGAGACGCGTATAGGTGTGTCATAAACCAACGGTTTGGCACATACGGACATTGAAATATTCGCACAAGCCCGAGGAGCCGGAAGTATTTATCCTATTGCCTACCGACACATGTTTACAGTTTATGAATAGTTTCACATAAATAGTACTATTTCCACATAGTACAATGCAATGTTTGTCCGAAATGGCTGACAAAATTAGGTACAAGCACGAAATATATGCAAGACAATATATGGTATATGTATAGCTTGGAAATTGTGACCGTTGCTCGCTCGCTCCGCTCGCTCGTAAAAATCTAGTCCAACCCCACAACCGATCCGACACGTTCGCAAATTTGAAATTTCTCGCCACCATATCGAATAATGAACGGAGGATGGATTGCTTTTAGGTTAGGCTATAGCTTTCCTGCGAGAGGAGCGAACGAGAGACGCGTAAAGGTGTGTCACAAACCATCGGTTTGGCACATACGGACTCTGATATATTCGCACCAGCCCGAGGAGCCGGAAGTCTTTATCCTATTGCCTTCTGACAAATGTTTACGGTTTACCAATAGTTTCACATAATGAGTACCGTTTCCTCATAGTACAGTGCAACGTGATGTCCGAAATGGCTGACAAAATTAGGTACAAGCACGAAATATATGCAAGACAATATATGGTATATGTATAGCTTGGAAATTGTGACCGTTGCTCGCTCGCTCCGCTCGCTCGTAAAAATCTAGTCCAACCCCACAACCGATCCGACACGTTCGCAAATTTGAAATATGTCGCCATCATATCGAATAATGAACGCAAGGTGGATTGGTTTTAGGTTAGGCCATAGTTTTCGAGCGAGCGCAGCGAGCGAGAGACGCGTATAGGTGTGTCATAAACCAACGGTTTGGCACATACGGACATTGAAATATTCGCACCAGCCCGAGGAGCCGGAAGTATTTATCCTATTGCCTACCGACACATGTTTACAGTTTATGAATAGTTTCACATAAATAGTACTATTTCCACATAGTACAATGCAACGTGATGTCCGAAATGGCTGACAAAATTAGGTACAAGCACGAAATATATGCAAGACAATATATGGTATATGTATAGCTTGGAAATTGTGACCGTTGCTCGCTCGCTCCGCTCGCTCGTAAAAATCTAGTCCATCCCCACAACCGATCCGACACGTTCGCAAATTTGAAATATGTCGCCATCATATCGAATAATGAACGCAAGGTGGATTGGTTTTAGGTTAGGCTATAGTTTTCGAGCGAGCGCAGCGAGCGAGAGACGCGTATAGGTGTTTCATAAACCAACGGTTTGGCACATACGGACATTGAAATATTCGCACTAGCCCGAGGAGCCGGAAGTATTTATCCTATTGCCTACCGACACATGTTTACAGTTTATGAATAGTTTCAGATAAATAGTACTATTTCCTCTTAGTACAGTGCAATGTGATGTCCGAAATGGCTGACAAAATTAGGTAATAACACGAAATATATGGAAGGCAATATAAGGTATATGTATAGCTTGGAAATTGTGACCGTTGCTCGCTCGCTCCGCTCGCTCGTAAAAATCTAGTCCAACCTCACAACCGATCCCACACGTTCGCAAATTTGAAATATGTCGCCACCATATCGAATAATGAACGGAAGATGGATTGGTTTTAGGTTAGGCTATAGCTTTCGTGCGAGCGCAGCGAACGAGAGACGCGTAAAGGTGTGTCACAAACCATCGGTTTGGCACATACGGACATTGATATATTCGAACCAGCCCGAGGAGCCGGAAGTCTTTATCCTATTGCCTTCTGACAAATGTTTACGGTTTACCAATAGTTTCACATAATTAGTACCGTTTCCTCATAGTACAGTGCAACGTGATGTCCGAAATGGCTGACAAAATTAGGTACAAGCACGAAATATATGCAAGACAATATATGGTATATGTATAGCTTGGAAATTGTGACCGTTGCTCGCTCGCTCCGCTCGCTCGGAAAAATCTAGTCCAAACCCACAACCGATCCGACACGTTCGCAAATTTGAAATATGTCGCCATCATATCGAATAATGAACGCAAGGTGGATTGGTTTTAGGTTAGGCTATAGTTTTCGAGCGAGCGCAGCGAGCGAGAGACGCGTATAGGTGTTTCATAAACCAACGGTTTGGCACATACGGACATTGAAATATTCGCACTAGCCCGAGGAGCCGGAAGTATTTATCCTATTGCCTACCGACACATGTTTACAGTTTATGAATAGTTTCAGATAAATAGTACTATTTCCTCATAGTACAGTGCAATGTGATGTCCGAAATGGCTGACAAAATTAGGTAATAACACGAAATATATGGAAGGCAATATAAGGTATATGTATAGCTTGGAAATTGTGACCGTTGCTCGCTCGCTCCGCTCGCTCGTAAAAATCTAGTCCAACCTCACAACCGATCCCACACGTTCGCAAATTTGAAATATGTCGCCACCATATCGAATAATGAACGGAAGATGGATTGGTTTTAGGTTAGGCTATAGCTTTCGTGCGAGCGCAGCGAACGAGAGACGCGTAAAGGTGTGTCACAAACCATCGGTTTGGCACATACGGACATTGATATATTCGAACCAGCCCGAGGAGCCGGAAGTCTTTATCCTATTGCCTTCTGACAAATGTTTACGGTTTACCAATAGTTTCACATAATTAGTACCGTTTCCTCATAGTACAGTGCAACGTGATGTCCGAAATGGCTGACAAAATTAGGTACAAGCACGAAATATATGCAAGACAATATATGGTATATGTATAGCTTGGAAATTGTGACCGTTGCTCGCTCGCTCCGCTCGCTCGGAAAAATCTAGTCCAAACCCACAACCGATCCGACACGTTCGCAAATTTGAAATTTCTCGCCACCATATCGAATAATGAACGGAGGATGGATTGGTTTTAGGTTAGGCTATAGCTTTCGTGCGAGAGGAGCGAGCGAGAGACGCGTAAAGGTGTGTCATAAACCATCGGTTTGGCACATACGGACTCTGATATATTCGCACCAGCCCGAGGAGCCGGAAGTCTTTATCCTATTGCCTTCTGACAAATGTTTACGGTTTACCAATAGTTTCACATAATTAGTACCGTTTCCTCATAGTACAGTGCAACGTGATGTCCGAAATGGCTGACAAAATTAGGTACAAGCACGAAATATATGCAAGACAATATATGGTATATGTATAGCTTGGAAATTGTGACTGTTGCTCGCTCGCTCCGCTCGCTCGGAAAAATCTAGTCCAAACCCACAACCGATCCGACACGTTCGCAAATTTGAAATATGTCGCCATCATATCGAATAATGAACGCAAGGTGGATTGGTTTTAGGTTAGGCTATAGTTTTCGAGCGAGCGCAGCGAGCGAGAGACGCGTATAGGTGTTTCATAAACCAACGGTTTGGCACATACGGACATTGAAATATTCGCACTAGCCCGAGGAGCCGGAAGTATTTATCCTATTGCCTACCGACACATGTTTACAGTTTATGAATAGTTTCAGATAAATAGTACTATTTCCTCATAGTACAGTGCAATGTGATGTCCGAAATGGCTGACAAAATTAGGTAATAACACGAAATATATGGAAGGCAATATAAGGTATATGTATAGCTTGGAAATTGTGACCGTTGCTCGCTCGCTCCGCTCGCTCGTAAAAATCTAGTCCAACCTCACAACCGATCCCACACGTTCGCAAATTTGAAATATGTCGCCACCATATCGAATAATGAACGGAAGATGGATTGGTTTTAGGTTAGGCTATAGCTTTCGTGCGAGCGCAGCGAACGAGAGACGCGTAAAGGTGTGTCACAAACCATCGGTTTGGCACATACGGACATTGATATATTCGAACCAGCCCGAGGAGCCGGAAGTCTTTATCCTATTGCCTTCTGACAAATGTTTACGGTTTACCAATAGTTTCACATAATTAGTACCGTTTCCTCATAGTACAGTGCAACGTGATGTCCGAAATGGCTGACAAAATTAGGTACAAGCACGAAATATATGCAAGACAATATATGGTATATGTATAGCTTGGAAATTGTGACCGTTGCTCGCTCGCTCCGCTCGCTCGGAAAAATCTAGTCCAAACCCACAACCGATCCGACACGTTCGCAAATTTGAAATTTCTCGCCACCATATCGAATAATGAACGGAGGATGGATTGGTTTTAGGTTAGGCTATAGCTTTCGTGCGAGAGGAGCGAGCGAGAGACGCGTAAAGGTGTGTCATAAACCATCGGTTTGGCACATACGGACTCTGATATATTCGCACCAGCCCGAGGAGCCGGAAGTATTTATCCTATTGCCTACCGACACATGTTTACAGTTTATGAATAGTTTCACATAAATAGTACTATTTCCACATAGTACAATGCAATGTGATGTCCGAAATGGCTGACAAAATTAGGTACAAGCACGAAATATATGCAAGACAATATATGGTATATGTATAGCTTGGAAATTGTGACCGTTGCTCGCTCGCTCCGCTCGCTCGTAAAAATCTAGTCCAACCCCACAACCGATCCGACACGTTCGCAAATTTGAAATTTCTCGCCACCATATCGAATAATGAACGGAGGATGGATTGGTTTTAGGTTAGGCTATAGCTTTCGTGCGAGAGGAGCGAACGGGAGACGCGTAAATGTGTGTCATAAACCATCGGTTTGGCACATACGGACTCTGATATATTCGCACCAGCCCGAGGAGCCGGAAGTCTTTATCCTATTGCCTTCTGACAAATATTTACGGTTTACCAATAGTTTCACATAATTAGTACCGTTTCCTCATAGTACAGTGCAACGTGATGTCCGAAATGGCTGACAAAATTAGGTACAAGCACGAAATATATGCAAGACAATATATGGTATATGTATAGCTTGGAAATTGTGACCGTTGCTCGCTCGCTCCGCTCGCTCGTAAAAATCTAGTCCAACCCCACAACCGATCCGACACGTTCGCAAATTTGAAATATGTCGCCATCATATCGAATAATGAACGCAAGGTGGATTGGTTTTAGGTTAGGCTATAGTTTTCGAGCGAGCGCAGCGAGCGAGAGACGCGTATAGGTGTGTCACAAACCATCGGTTTGGCACATACGGACTCTGATATATTCGCACCAGCCCGAGGAGCCGGAAGTCTTTATCCTATTGCCTTCTGACAAATGTTTACGGTTTACCAATAGTTTCACATAATTAGTACCGTTTCCTCATAGTACAGTGCAACGTGATGTCCGAAATGGCTGACAAAATTAGGTACAAGCACGAAATATATGCAAGACAATATATGGTATATGTATAGCTTGGAAATTGTGACCGTTGCTCGCTCGCTCCGCTCTCTCGTAAAAATCTAGTCCAACCCCACAACCGATCCGACACGTTCGCAAATTTGAAATATGTCGCCATCATATCGAATAATGAACGCAAGGTGGATTGGTTTTAGGTTAGGCTATAGTTTTCGAGCGAGCGCAGCGAGCGAGAGACGCGTATAGGTGTGTCATAAACCAACGGTTTGGCACATACGGACATTGAAATATTCGCACCAGCCCGAGGAGCCGGAAGTATTTATCCTATTGCCTACCGACACATGTTTACAGTTTATGAATAGTTTCACATAAATAGTACTATTTCCACATAGTACAATGCAATGTGATGTCCGAAATGGCTGACAAAATTAGGTACAAGCACGAAATATATGCAAGACAATATATGGTATATGTATAGCTTGGAAATTGTGACCGTTGCTCGCTCGCTCCGCTCGCTCGTAAAAATCTAGTCCAACCCCACAACCGATCCGACACGTTCGCAAATTTGAAATATGTCGCCATCATATCGAATAATGAACGCAAGGTGGATTGGTTTTAGGTTAGGCTATAGTTTTCGAGCGAGCGCAGCGAGCGAGTGACGCGTATAGGTGTGTCATAAACCAACGGTTTGGCACATACGGACATTGAAATATTCGCACCAGCCCGAGGAGCCGGAAGTATTTATCCTATTGCCTACCGACACATGTTTACAGTTTATGAATAGTTTCACATAAATAGTACTATTTCCACATAGTACAATGCAATGTGATGTCCGAAATGGCTGACAAAATTAGGTACAAGCACGAAATATATGCAAGACAATATATGGTATATGTATAGCTTGGAAATTGTGACCGTTGCTCGCTCGCTCCGCTCGCTCGTAAAAATCTAGTCCAACCCCACAACCGATCCGACACGTTCGCAAATTTGAAATATGTCGCCATCATATCGAATAATGAACGCAAGGTGGATTGGTTTTAGGTTAGGCTATAGTTTTCGAGCGAGCGCAGCGAGCGAGTGACGCGTATAGGTGTGTCATAAACCAACGGTTTGGCACATACGGACATTGAAATATTCGCACCAGCCCGAGGAGCCGGAAGTATTTATCCTATTGCCTACCGACACATGTTTACAGTTTATGAATAGTTTCACATAAATAGCACTATTTCCTCATAGTTCAGTGCAATGTGATGTCCGAAATGGCTGACAAAATTAGGTACCAGCACGAAATATATGCAAGACAATATATGGTATATGTATAGCTTGGAAATTGAGACCGTTGCTCGCTCGCTCCGCTCGCTCGTAAAAATCTAGTCCAACCCCACAACCGATCCGACACGTTCGCAAATTTGAAATTTCTCGCCACCATATCGAATAATGAACGGAGGATGGATCGGTTTTAGGTTAGGCTATAGCTTTCGTGCGAGAGGAGCGAACGAGAGACGCGTAAAGGTGTGTCACAAACCATCGGTTTGGCACATACGGACTCTGATATATTCGCACCAGCCCGAGGAGCCGGAAGTCTTTATCCCATTGCCTTCTGACAAATGTTTACGGTTTACCAATAGCTTCACATAATTAGTACCGTTTCCTCATAGTACAGTGCAACGTGATGTCCGAAATGGCTGACAAAATTAGGTACAAGCACGAAATATATGCAAGACAATATATGGTATATGTATAGCTTGGAAATTGTGACCGTTGCTCGCTCGCTCCGCTCGCTCGTAAAAATCTAGTCCAACCCCACAACCGATCCGACACGTTCGCAAATTTGAAATATGTCGCCATCATATCGAATAATGAACGCAAGGTGGATTGGTTTTAGGTTAGGCTATAGTTTTCGAGCGAGCGCAGCGAGCGAGAGACGCGTATAGGTGTGTCATAAACCAACGGTTCGGCACATACGGACATTGAAACATTCGCACCAGCCCGAGGAGCCGGAAGTATTTATCCTATTGCCTACCGACACATGTTTACAGTTTATGAATAGTTTCACATAAATAGTACTATTTCCACATAGTACAATGCTATGTGATGTCCGAAATGGCTGACAATATTAGGTACAAGCACGAAATATATGCAAGACAATATATGGTATATGTATAGCTTGGAAATTGTGACCGTTGCTCGCTCGCTCCGCTCGCTCGTAAAAATCTAGTCCAACCCCACAACCGATCCGACACGTTCGCAAATTTGAAATTTCTCGCCACCATATCGAATAATGAACGGAGGATGGATTGGTTTTAGATTAGGCTATAGCTTTCGTGGGAGAGGAGCGAACGAGAGACGCGTAAAGGTGTGTCATAAACCATCGGTTTGGCACATACGGACTCTGATATATTCGCACCAGCCCGAGGAGCCGGAAGTCTTTATCCTATTGCCTTCTGACAAATGTTTACGGTTTACCAATAGTTTCACATAATTAGTACCGTTTCCTCATAGTACAGTGCAACGTGATGTCCGAAATGGCTGACAAAATTAGGTACAAGCACGAAATATATGCAAGACAATATATGGTATATGTATAGCTTGGAAATTGTGACCGTTGCTCGCTCGCTCCGCTCGCTCGTTAAAATCTAGTCCAACCTCACAACCGATCCCACACGTTAGCAAATTTGAAATATGTCGCCACCATATCGAATAATGAACGGAAGATGGATTGGTTTTAGGTTAGGCTATAGGCTTCGTGCGAGCGCAGCGAACGAGAGACGCGTAAAGGTGTGTCACAAACCATCGGTTTGGCACATACGGACATTGATATATTCGAACCAGCCCGAGGAGCCGGAAGTCTTTATCCTATTGCATTCTGACAAATGTTTACGGTTTACCAATAGTTTCACATAATTAGTACCGTTTCCTCATAGTACAGTGCAACGTGATGTCCGAAATGGCTGACAAAATTAGGTACAAGCACGAAATATATGCAAGACAATATATGGTATATGTATAGCTTGGAAATTGTGACCGTTGCTCGCTCGCTCCGCTCGCTCGTAAAAATCTAGTCCAACCCCACAACCGATCCGACACGTTCGCAAATTTGAAATATGTCGCCATCATATAGAATAATGAACGCAAGATGGATTGGTTTTAGGTTAGGCTATAGTTTTCGAGCGAGCGCAGCGAGCGAGAGACGCGTATAGGTGTGTCATAAACCAACGGTTTGGCACATACGGACATTGAAATATTCGCACCAGCCCGAGGAGCCGGAAGTATTTATCCTATTGCCTACCGACACATGTTTACAGTTTATGAATAGTTTCACATAAAAAGTACTATTTCCACATAGTACAATGCAATGTGATGTCCGAAATGGCTGACAAAATTAGGTACAAGCACGAAATATATGCAAGACAATATATGGTATATGTATAGCTTGGAAATTGTGACCGTTGCTCGCTCGCTCCGCTCGCTCGTAAAAATCTAGTCCAACCCCACAACCGATCCGACACGTTCGCAAATTTGAAATTTCTCGCCACCATATCGAATAATGAACGGAGGATGGATTGGTTTTAGGTTAGGCTATAGCTTTCGTGCGAGAGGAGCGAACGGGAGACGCGTAAAGGTGTGTCATAAACCATCGGTTTGGCACATACGGACTCTGATATATTCGCACCAGCCCGAGGAGCCGGAAGTCTTTATCCTATTGCCTTCTGACAAATATTTACGGTTTACCAATAGTTTCACATAATTAGTACCGTTTCCTCATAGTACAGTGCAACGTGATGTCCGAAATGGCTGACAAAATTAGGTACAAGCACGAAATATATGCAAGACAATATATGGTATATGTATAGCTTGGAAATTGTGACCGTTGCTCGCTCGCTCCGCTCGCTCGTAAAAATCTAGTCCAACCCCACAACCGATCCGACACGTTCGCAAATTTGAAATATGTCGCCATCATATCGAATAATGAACGCAAGGTGGATTGGTTTTACGTTAGGCTATAGTTTTCGAGCGAGCGCAGCGAGCGAGAGACGCGTATAGGTGTTTCATAAACCAACGGTTTGGCACATACGGACATTGAAATATTCGCACTAGCCCGAGGAGCCGGAAGTATTTATCCTATTGCCTACCGACACATGTTTACAGTTTATGAATAGTTTCACATAAATAGTACTATTTCCTCATAGTACAGTGCAATGTGATGTCCGAAATGGCTGACAAAATTAGGTAATAACACGAAATATATGGAAGGCAATATAAGGTATATGTATAGCTTGGAAATTGTGACCGTTGCTCGCTCGCTCCGCTCACTCGTAAAAATCTAGTCCAACCTCACAACCGATCCCACACGTTCGCAAATTTGAAATATGTCGCCACCATATCGAATAATGAACGGAAGATGGATTGGTTTTAGGTTAGGCTATAGCTTTCGTGCGAGCGCAGCGAACGAGAGACGCGTAAAGGTGTGTCACAAACCATCGGTTTGGCACATACGGACATTGATATATTCGAACAAGCCCGAGGAGCCGGAAGTCTTTATCCTATTGCCTTCTGACAAATGTTTACGGTTTACCAATAGTTTCACATAATTAGTACCGTTTCCTCATAGTACAGTGCAACGTGATGTCCGAAATGGCTGACAAAATTAGGTACAAGCACGAAATATATGCAAGACAATATATGGTATATGTATAGCTTGGAAATTGTGACCGTTGCTCGCTCGCTGCGCTCGCTCGTAAAAATCTAGTCCAACCCCACAACCGATCCGACACGTTCGCAAATTTGAAATATGTCGCCATCATATAGAATAATGAACGCAAGATGGATTGGTTTTAGGTTAGGCTATAGTTTTCGAGCGAACGCAGCGAGCGAGAGACGCGTATAGGTGTGTCATAAACCAACGGTTTGGCACATACGGACATTGAAATATTCGCACCAGCCCGAGGAGCCGGAAGTATTTATCCTATTGCCTACCGACACATGTTTACAGTTTATGAATAGTTTCACATAAATAGTACTATTACCACATAGTACAATGCAATGTGATGTCCGAAATGGCTGACAAAATTAGGTACAAGCACGAAATATATGCAAGACAATATATGGTATATGTACAGCTTGGAAATTGTGACCGTTGCTCGCTCGCTCCGCTCGCTCGTAACAATCTAGTCCAACCCCACAACCGATCCGACACGTTCGCAAATATGAAATTTCTCGCCACCATATCGAATAATGAACGGAGGATGGATTGGTTTTAGGTTAGGCTATAGCTTTCGTGCGAGCGCAGCGAACGAGAGACGCGTAAAGGTGTGTCACAAACCATCGGTTTGGCACATACGGACATTGAAATATTCGCACCAGCCCGAGGAGCCGGAAGTATTTATCCTATTGCCTACCGACACATGTTTACAGTTTATGAATAGTTTCACATAAATAGTACTATTTCCACATAGTACAATGCAATGTGATGTCCGAAATGGCTGACAAAATTAGGTACCAGCACGAAATATATGCAAGACAATATATGGTATATGTATAGCTTGAAAATTGAGACCGTTGCTCGCTCGCTCCGCTCGGTCGTAAAAATCTAGTCCAACCCCACAACCGATCCGACACGTTCGCAAATTTGAAATTTCTCGCCACCATATCGAATAATGAACGGAGGATGGATTGGTTTTAGGTTAGGCTATAGCTTTCGTGCGAGAGGAGCGAACGAGAGACGCGTAAAGGTGTGTCACAAACCATCGGTTTGGCACATACGGACTCTGATATATTCGCACCAGCCCGAGGAGCCGGAAGTCTTTATCCCATTGCCTTCTGACAAATGTTTACGGTTTACCAATAGTTTCACATAATTAGTACCGTTTCCTCATAGTACAGTGCAACGTGATGTCCGAAATGGCTGACAAAATTAGGTACAAGCACGAAATATATGCAAGACAATATATGGTATATGTATAGCTTGGAAATTGTGACCGTTGCTCGCTCGCTCCGCTCGCTCGTAAAAATCTAGTCCAACCCCACAACCGATCCGACACGTTCGCAAATTTGAAATATGTCGCCATCATATCGAATAATGAACGCAAGGTGGATTGGTTTTAGGTTAGGCTATAGTTTTCGAGCGAGCGCAGCGAGCGAGAGACGCGTATAGGTGTGTCATAAACCAACGGTTTGGCACATACGGACATTGAAATATTCGCACCAGCCCGAGGAGCCGGAAGTATTTATCCTATTGCCTTCTGACAAATGTTTACGGTTTACCAATAGTGTCACATAATTAGTACCGTTTCCTCATAGTACAGTGCAACGTGATGTCCGAAATGGCTGACAAAATTAGGTACAAGCACGACATATATGCAAGACAATATATGGTATATGTATAGCTTGGAAATTGTGACCGTTGCTCGCTCGCTCCGCTCGCTCGTAAAAATCTAGTCCAACCCCACAACCGATCCGACACGTTCGCAAATTTGAAATTTCTCGCCACCATATCGAATAATGAACGGAGGATGGATTGCTTTTAGGTTAGGCTATAGCTTTCCTGCGAGAGGAGCGAACGAGAGACGCGTAAAGGTGTGTCACAAACCATCGGTTTGGCACATACGGACTCTGATATATTCGCACCAGCCCGAGGAGCCGGAAGTCTTTATCCTATTGCCTTCTGACAAATGTTTACGGTTTACCAATAGTTTCACATAATGAGTACCGTTTCCTCATAGTACAGTGCAACGTGATGTCCGAAATGGCTGACAAAATTAGGTACAAGCACGAAATATATGCAAGACAATATATGGTATATGTATAGCTTGGAAATTGTGACCGTTGCTCGCTCGCTCCGCTCGCTCGTAAAAATCTAGTCCAACCCCACAACCGATCCGACACGTTCGCAAATTTGAAATATGTCGCCATCATATCGAATAATGAACGCAAGGTGGATTGGTTTTAGGTTAGGCCATAGTTTTCGAGCGAGCGCAGCGAGCGAGAGACGCGTATAGGTGTGTCATAAACCAACGGTTTGGCACATACGGACATTGAAATATTCGCACCAGCCCGAGGAGCCGGAAGTATTTATCCTATTGCCTACCGACACATGTTTACAGTTTATGAATAGTTTCACATAAATAGTACTATTTCCACATAGTACAATGCAACGTGATGTCCGAAATGGCTGACAAAATTAGGTACAAGCACGAAATATATGCAAGACAATATATGGTATATGTATAGCTTGGAAATTGTGACCGTTGCTCGCTCGCTCCGCTCGCTCGTAAAAATCTAGTCCATCCCCACAACCGATCCGACACGTTCGCAAATTTGAAATATGTCGCCATCATATCGAATAATGAACGCAAGGTGGATTGGTTTTAGGTTAGGCTATAGTTTTCGAGCGAGCGCAGCGAGCGAGAGACGCGTATAGGTGTTTCATAAACCAACGGTTTGGCACATACGGACATTGAAATATTCGCACTAGCCCGAGGAGCCGGAAGTATTTATCCTATTGCCTACCGACACATGTTTACAGTTTATGAATAGTTTCAGATAAATAGTACTATTTCCTCATAGTACAGTGCAATGTGATGTCCGAAATGGCTGACAAAATTAGGTAATAACACGAAATATATGGAAGGCAATATAAGGTATATGTATAGCTTGGAAATTGTGACCGTTGCTCGCTCGCTCCGCTCGCTCGTAAAAATCTAGTCCAACCTCACAACCGAACCCACACGTTCGCAAATTTGAAATATGTCGCCACCATATCGAATAATGAACGGAAGATGGATTGGTTTTAGGTTAGGCTATAGCTTTCGTGCGAGCGCAGCGAACGAGAGACGCGTAAAGGTGTGTCACAAACCATCGGTTTGGCACATACGGACATTGATATATTCGAACCAGCCCGAGGAGCCGGAAGTCTTTATCCTATTGCCTTCTGACAAATGTTTACGGTTTACCAATAGTTTCACATAATTAGTACCGTTTCCTCATAGTACAGTGCAACGTGATGTCCGAAATGGCTGACAAAATTAGGTACAAGCACGAAATATATGCAAGACAATATATGGTATATGTATAGCTTGGAAATTGTGACCGTTGCTCGCTCGCTCCGCTCGCTCGGAAAAATCTAGTCCAAACCCACAACCGATCCGACACGTTCGCAAATTTGAAATATGTCGCCATCATATCGAATAATGAACGCAAGGTGGATTGGTTTTAGGTTAGGCTATAGTTTTCGAGCGAGCGCAGCGAGCGAGAGACGCGTATAGGTGTTTCATAAACCAACGGTTTGGCACATACGGACATTGAAATATTCGCACTAGCCCGAGGAGCCGGAAGTATTTATCCTATTGCCTACCGACACATGTTTACAGTTTATGAATAGTTTCAGATAAATAGTACTATTTCCTCATAGTACAGTGCAATGTGATGTCCGAAATGGCTGACAAAATTAGGTAATAACACGAAATATATGGAAGGCAATATAAGGTATATGTATAGCTTGGAAATTGTGACCGTTGCTCGCTCGCTCCGCTCGCTCGTAAAAATCTAGTCCAACCTCACAACCGATCCCACACGTTCGCAAATTTGAAATATGTCGCCACCATATCGAATAATGAACGGAAGATGGATTGGTTTTAGGTTAGGCTATAGCTTTCGTGCGAGCGCAGCGAACGAGAGACGCGTAAAGGTGTGTCACAAACCATCGGTTTGGCACATACGGACATTGATATATTCGAACCAGCCCGAGGAGCCGGAAGTCTTTATCCTATTGCCTTCTGACAAATGTTTACGGTTTACCAATAGTTTCACATAATTAGTACCGTTTCCTCATAGTACAGTGCAACGTGATGTCCGAAATGGCTGACAAAATTAGGTACAAGCACGAAATATATGCAAGACAATATATGGTATATGTATAGCTTGGAAATTGTGACTGTTGCTCGCTCGCTCCGCTCGCTCGGAAAAATCTAGTCCAAACCCACAACCGATCCGACACGTTCGCCAATTTGAAATTTCTCGCCACCATATCGAATAATGAACGGAGGATGGATTGGTTTTAGGTTAGGCTATAGCTTTCGTGCGAGAGGAGCGAGCGAGAGACGCGTAAAGGTGTGTCATAAACCATCGGTTTGGCACATACGGACTCTGATATATTCGCACCAGCCCGAGGAGCCGGAAGTCTTTATCCTATTGCCTTCTGACAAATGTTTACGGTTTACCAATAGTTTCACATAATTAGTACCGTTTCCTCATAGTACAGTGCAACGTGATGTCCGAAATGGCTGACAAAATTAGGTACAAGCACGAAATATATGCAAGACAATATATGGTATATGTATAGCTTGGAAATTGTGACCGTTGCTCGCTCGCTCCGCTCTCTCGTAAAAATCTAGTCCAACCCCACAACCGATCCGACACGTTCGCAAATTTGAAATATGTCGCCATCATATCGAATAATGAACGCAAGGTGGATTGGTTTTAGGTTAGGCTATAGTTTTCGAGCGAGCGCAGCGAGCGAGAGACGCGTATAGGTGTGTCATAAACCAACGGTTTGGCACATACGGACATTGAAATATTCGCACCAGCCCGAGGAGCCGGAAGTATTTATCCTATTGCCTACCGACACATGTTTACAGTTTATGAATAGTTTCACATAAATAGTACTATTTCCACATAGTACAATGCAATGTGATGTCCGAAATGGCTGACAAAATTAGGTACAAGCACGAAATATATGCAAGACAATATATGGTATATGTATAGCTTGGAAATTGTGACCGTTGCTCGCTCGCTCCGCTCGCTCGTAAAAATCTAGTCCAACCCCACAACCGATCCGACACGTTCGCAAATTTGAAATATGTCGCCATCATATCGAATAATGAACGCAAGGTGGATTGGTTTTAGGTTAGGCTATAGTTTTCGAGCGAGCGCAGCGAGCGAGTGACGCGTATAGGTGTGTCATAAACCAACGGTTTGGCACATACGGACATTGAAATATTCGCACCAGCCCGAGGAGCCGGAAGTATTTATCCTATTGCCTACCGACACATGTTTACAGTTTATGAATAGTTTCACATAAATAGCACTATTTCCTCATAGTTCAGTGCAATGTGATGTCCGAAATGGCTGACAAAATTAGGTACCAGCACGAAATATATGCAAGACAATATATGGTATATGTATAGCTTGGAAATTGAGACCGTTGCTCGCTCGCTCCGCTCGCTCGTAAAAATCTAGTCCAACCCCACAACCGATCCGACACGTTCGCAAATTTGAAATTTCTCGCCACCATATCGAATAATGAAAGGAGGATGGATCGGTTTTAGGTTAGGCTATAGCTTTCGTGCGAGAGGAGCGAACGAGAGACGCGTAAAGGTGTGTCACAAACCATCGGTTTGGCACATACGGACTCTGATATATTCGCACCAGCCCGAGGAGCCGGAAGTCTTTATCCCATTGCCTTCTGACAAATGTTTACGGTTTACCAATAGCTTCACATAATTAGTACCGTTTCCTCATAGTACAGTGCAACGTGATGTCCGAAATGGCTGACAAAATTAGGTACAAGCACGAAATATATGCAAGACAATATATGGTATATGTATAGCTTGGAAATTGTGACCGTTGCTCGCTCGCTCCGCTCGCTCGTAAAAATCTAGTCCAACCCCACAACCGATCCGACACGTTCGCAAATTTGAAATATGTCGCCATCATATCGAATAATGAACGCAAGGTGGATTGGTTTTAGGTTAGGCTATAGTTTTCGAGCGAGCGCAGCGAGCGAGAGACGCGTATAGGTGTGTCATAAACCAACGGTTCGGCACATACGGACATTGAAACATTCGCACCAGCCCGAGGAGCCGGAAGTATTTATCCTATTGCCTACCGACACATGTTTACAGTTTATGAATAGTTTCACATAAATAGTACTATTTCCACATAGTACAATGCTATGTGATGTCCGAAATGGCTGACAATATTAGGTACAAGCACGAAATATATGCAAGACAATATATGGTATATGTATAGCTTGGAAATTGTGACCGTTGCTCGCTCGCTCCGCTCGCTCGTAAAAATCTAGTCCAACCCCACAACCGATCCGACACGTTCGCAAATTTGAAATTTCTCGCCACCATATCGAATAATGAACGGAGGATGGATTGGTTTTAGATTAGGCTATAGCTTTCGTGCGAGAGGAGCGAACGAGAGACGCGTAAAGGTGTGTCATAAACCATCGGTTTGGCACATACGGACTCTGATATATTCGCACCAGCCCGAGGAGCCGGAAGTCTTTATCCTATTGCCTTCTGACAAATGTTTACGGTTTACCAATAGTTTCACATAATTAGTACCGTTTCCTCATAGTACAGTGCAACGTGATGTCCGAAATGGCTGACAAAATTAGGTACAAGCACGAAATATATGCAAGACAATATATGGTATATGTATAGCTTGGAAATTGTGACCGTTGCTCGCTCGCTCCGCTCGCTCGTTAAAATCTAGTCCAACCTCACAACCGATCCCACACGTTAGCAAATTTGAAATATGTCGCCACCATATCGAATAATGAACGGAAGATGGATTGGTTTTAGGTTAGGCTATAGGCTTCGTGCGAGCGCAGCGAACGAGAGACGCGTAAAGGTGTGTCACAAACCATCGGTTTGGCACATACGGACATTGATATATTCGAACCAGCCCGAGGAGCCGGAAGTCTTTATCCTATTGCATTCTGACAAATGTTTACGGTTTACCAATAGTTTCACATAATTAGTACCGTTTCCTCATAGTACAGTGCAACGTGATGTCCGAAATGGCTGACAAAATTAGGTACAAGCACGAAATATATGCAAGACAATATATGGTATATGTATAGCTTGGAAATTGTGACCGTTGCTCGCTCGCTCCGCTCGCTCGTAAAAATCTAGTCCAACCCCACAACCGATCCGACACGTTCGCAAATTTGAAATATGTCGCCATCATATAGAATAATGAACGCAAGATGGATTGGTTTTAGGTTAGGCTATAGTTTTCGAGCGAGCGCAGCGAGCGAGAGACGCGTATAGGTGTGTCATAAACCAACGGTTTGGCACATACGGACATTGAAATATTCGCACCAGCCCGAGGAGCCGGAAGTATTTATCCTATTGCCTACCGACACATGTTTACAGTTTATGAATAGTTTCACATAAAAAGTACTATTTCCACATAGTACAATGCAATGTGATGTCCGAAATGGCTGACAAAATTAGGTACAAGCACGAAATATATGCAAGACAATATATGGTATATGTATAGCTTGGAAATTGTGACCGTTGCTCGCTCGCTCCGCTCGCTCGTAAAAATCTAGTCCAACCCCACAACCGATCCGACACGTTCGCAAATTTGAAATTTCTCGCCACCATATCGAATAATGAACGGAGGATGGATTGGTTTTAGGTTAGGCTATAGCTTTCGTGCGAGAGGAGCGAACGGGAGACGCGTAAAGGTGTGTCATAAACCATCGGTTTGGCACATACGGACTCTGATATATTCGCACCAGCCCGAGGAGCCGGAAGTCTTTATCCTATTGCCTTCTGACAAATATTTACGGTTTACCAATAGTTTCACATAATTAGTACCGTTTCCTCATAGTACAGTGCAACGTGATGTCCGAAATGGCTGACAAAATTAGGTACAAGCACGAAATATATGCAAGACAATATATGGTATATGTATAGCTTGGAAATTGTGACCGTTGCTCGCTCGCTCCGCTCGCTCGTAAAAATCTAGTCCAACCCCACAACCGATCCGACACGTTCGCAAATTTGAAATATGTCGCCATCATATCGAATAATGAACGCAAGGTGGATTGGTTTTACGTTAGGCTATAGTTTTCGAGCGAGCGCAGCGAGCGAGAGACGCGTATAGGTGTTTCATAAACCAACGGTTTGGCACATACGGACATTGAAATATTCGCACTAGCCCGAGGAGCCGGAAGTATTTATCCTATTGCCTACCGACACATGTTTACAGTTTATGAATAGTTTCACATAAATAGTACTATTTCCTCATAGTACAGTGCAATGTGATGTCCGAAATGGCTGACAAAATTAGGTAATAACACGAAATATATGGAAGGCAATATAAGGTATATGTATAGCTTGGAAATTGTGACCGTTGCTCGCTCGCTCCGCTCACTCGTAAAAATCTAGTCCAACCTCACAACCGATCCCACACGTTCGCAAATTTGAAATATGTCGCCACCATATCGAATAATGAACGGAAGATGGATTGGTTTTAGGTTAGGCTATAGCTTTCGTGCGAGCGCAGCGAACGAGAGACGCGTAAAGGTGTGTCACAAACCATCGGTTTGGCACATACGGGCATTGATATATTCGAACAAGCCCGAGGAGCCGGAAGTCTTTATCCTATTGCCTTCTGACAAATGTTTACGGTTTACCAATAGTTTCACATAATTAGTACCGTTTCCTCATAGTACAGTGCAACGTGATGTCCGAAATGGCTGACAAAATTAGGTACAAGCACGAAATATATGCAAGACAATATATGGTATATGTATAGCTTGGAAATTGTGACCGTTGCTCGCTCGCTGCGCTCGCTCGTAAAAATCTAGTCCAACCCCACAACCGATCCGACACGTTCGCAAATTTGAAATATGTCGCCATCATATAGAATAATGAACGCAAGATGGATTGGTTTTAGGTTAGGCTATAGTTTTCGAGCGAACGCAGCGAGCGAGAGACGCGTATAGGTGTGTCATAAACCAACGGTTTGGCACATACGGACATTGAAATATTCGCACCAGCCCGAGGAGCCGGAAGTATTTATCCTATTGCCTACCGACACATGTTTACAGTTTATGAATAGTTTCACATAAATAGTACTATTACCACATAGTACAATGCAATGTGATGTCCGAAATGGCTGACAAAATTAGGTACAAGCACGAAATATATGCAAGACAATATATGGTATATGTATAGCTTGGAAATTGTGACCGTTGCTCGCTCGCTCCGCTCGCTCGTAACAATCTAGTCCAACCCCACAACCGATCCGACACGTTCGCAAATATGAAATTTCTCGCCACCATATCGAATAATGAACGGAGGATGGATTGGTTTTAGGTTAGGCTATAGCTTTCGTGCGAGCGCAGCGAACGAGAGACGCGTAAAGGTGTGTCACAAACCATCGGTTTGGCACATACGGACATTGAAATATTCGCACCAGCCCGAGGAGCCGGAAGTATTTATCCTATTGCCTACCGACACATGTTTACAGTTTATGAATAGTTTCACATAAATAGTACTATTTCCACATAGTACAATGCAATGTGATGTCCGAAATGGCTGACAAAATTAGGTACCAGCACGAAATATATGCAAGACAATATATGGTATATGTATAGCTTGAAAATTGAGACCGTTGCTCGCTCGCTCCGCTCGGTCGTAAAAATCTAGTCCAACCCCACAACCGATCCGACACGTTCGCAAATTTGAAATTTCTCGCCACCATATCGAATAATGAACGGAGGATGGATTGGTTTTAGGTTAGGCTATAGCTTTCGTGCGAGAGGAGCGAACGAGAGACGCGTAAAGGTGTGTCACAAACCATCGGTTTGGCACATACGGACTCTGATATATTCGCACCAGCCCGAGGAGCCGGAAGTCTTTATCCCATTGCCTTCTGACAAATGTTTACGGTTTACCAATAGTTTCACATAATTGGTACCGTTTCCTCATAGTACAGTGCAACGTGATGTCCGAAATGGCTGACAAAATTAGGTACAAGCACGAAATATATGCAAGACAATATATGGTATATGTATAGCTTGGAAATTGTGACCGTTGCTCGCTCGCTCCGCTCGCTCGTAAAAATCTAGTCCAACCCCACAACCGATCCGACACGTTCGCAAATTTGAAATATGTCGCCATCATATCGAATAATGAACGCAAGGTGGATTGGTTTTAGGTTAGGCTATAGTTTTCGAGCGAGCGCAGCGAGCGAGAGACGCGTATAGGTGTGTCATAAACCAACGGTTTGGCACATACGGACATTGAAATATTCGCACCAGCCCGAGGAGCCGGAAGTATTTATCCTATTGCCTTCTGACAAATGTTTACGGTTTACCAATAGTGTCACATAATTAGTACCGTTTCCTCATAGTACAGTGCAACGTGATGTCCGAAATGGCTGACAAAATTAGGTACAAGCACGACATATATGCAAGACAATATATGGTATATGTATAGCTTGGAAATTGTGACCGTTGCTCGCTCGCTCCGCTCGCTCGTAAAAATCTAGTCCAACCCCACAAACGATCCGACACGTTCGCAAATTTGAAATATGTCGCCATCATATCGAATAATGAACGCAAGATGGATTGGTTTTAGGTTAGGCTATAGTTTTCGAGCGAGCGCAGCGAGCGAGAGACGCGTATAGGTGTGTCATAAACCAACGGTTTGGCACATACGGACTCTGATATATTCGCACCAGCCCGAGGAGCCGGAAGTCTTTATCCTATTGCCTTCTGACAAATGTTTACGGTTTACCAATAGTTTCACATAATTAGTACCGTTTCCTCATAGTACAGTGCAACGTGATGTCCGAAATGGCTGACAAAATTAGGTAATAACACGAAATATATGGAAGGCAATATAAGGTATATGTATAGCTTGGAAATTGTGACCGTTGCTCGCTCACTCCGCTCGCTCGTAAAAATCTAGTCCAACCCCACAACCGATCCGACACGTTCGCAAATTTGAAATATGTCGCCACCATATCGAATAATGAACGGAAGATGGATTGGTTTTAGGTTAGGCTATAGTTTTCGAGCGAGCGCAGCGAGCGAGAGACGCGTATAGGTGTGTCATAAACCAACGGTTTGGCACATAAGGACATTGAAATATTCGCACCAGCCCGAGGAGCCGGAAGTATTTATCCTATTGCCTACCGACACATGTTTACAGTTTATGAATAGTTTCACATAAATAGTACTATTTCCTCATAGTACAGTGCAATGTGATGTCCGAAATGGCTGACAAAATTAGGTAATAACACGAAATATATGGAAGGCAATATAAGGTATATGTATAGCTTGGAAATTGTGACCGTTGCTCGCTCGCTCCGCTCGCTCGTAAAAATCTAGTCCAACCCCACAACCGATCCGACACGTTCGCAAATTTGAAATATGTCGCCATCATATCGAATAATGAACGCAAGGTGGATTGGTTTTAGGTTAGGCTATAGATTTCGAGCGAGCGCAGCGAGCGAAAGACGCGTATAGGTGTGTCATAAACCAACGGTTTGGCACATACGGACATTGAAATATTCGCACCAGCCCGAGGAGCCGGAAGTATTTATCCTATTGCCTACCGACACATGTTTACAGTTTAGGAATAGTTTCACATAAATAGTACTATTTCCTTATAGTACAGTGCAATGTGATGTCCGAAATGGCTGACAAAATTAGGTAATAACACGAAATATATGGAAGGCAATATAAGGTATATGTATAGCTTGGAAATTGTGACCGTTGCTCGCTCGCTCCGCTCGCTCGTAAAAATCTAGTCCAACCCCACAACCGATCCGACACGTTCGCAAATTTGAAATATGTCGCTATCATATCGAATAATGAACGCAAATGGATTGGTTTTAGGTTAGGCTATAGTTTTCGAGCGAGCGCTGCGAGCGAGAGACGCGTATAGGTGTGTCATAAACCAACGGTTTGGAACATACGGACATTGAAATATTCGCACCAGCCCGAGGAGCCGGAAGTATCTATCCTATTGCCTACCGACACATGTTTACAGTTTATGAATAGTTTCACATAAATAGTACTATTTCCTCATAGTACAGTGCAATGTGATGTCCGAAATGGCTGACAAAATTAGGTAATAACACGAAATATATGGAAGGTAATATAAGGTATATGTATAGCTTGGAAATTGGGACCGTTGCTCGCTCGCTCCGCTCGCTCGTAAAAATCTAGTCCAACCCCACAACCGATCCGACACGTTCGCAAATTTGAAATATGTCGCCATCATATCGAATAATGAACGCTAGATGGATTGGTTTTAGGTTAGGCTATAGTTTTCGAGCGAGCGCAGCGAGCGAGAGACGCGTATAGGTGTGTCATAAACCAACGGTTTGGCACATACGGACATTGAAATATTCGCACCAGCCCGAGGAGCCGGAAGTCCTTATCCTATTGCCTTCTGACATATGTTTACGGTTTACCAATAGTTTCACATAATTAGTACCGTTTCCTCATAGTACAGTGCAACGTGATGTCCGAAATGGCTGACAAAATTAGGTACAAGCACGAAATATATGCAAGACAATATATGGTATATGTATAGCTTGGAAATTGTGACCGTTGCTCGCTCGCTCCACTCGCTCGTAAAAATCTAGTCCAACCCCACAACCGATCCGACACGTTCGCAAATTTGAAATATGTCGCTAACATATCCAATAATGAACGCAAGATGGATTGGTTTTAGGTTAGGCTATAGTTTTCGAGCGAGCGCAGCGAGCGAGAGACGCGTATAGGTGTGTCATAAACCAACGGTTTGGAACATACGGACATTGAAATATTCGCACCAGCCCCAGGAGCCGGAAGTATTTATCCTATTGCCTACCGACACATGTTTAGAGTTTATGAATAGTTTCACATAAATAGTACTATTTCCTCATAGTACAGTGCAATGTGATGTCCGAAATGGCTGACAAAATTAGTTAATAACACGAAATATATGGAAGGCAATATAAGGTATATGTATAGCTTGGAAATTGTGACCGTTGCTCGCTCGCTCCGCTCGCTCGTAAAAATCTAGTCCAACCTCGCAACCGATCCCACACGTTCGCAAATTTGAAATATGTCGCCACCATATCGAATAATGAACGCAAGATGGATTGGTTTTAGGTTAGGCTATAGTTTTCGAGCGAGCGCAGCGAGCGAGAGACGCGTATAGGTGTGTCATAAACCAACGGTTTGTCACATACGGACATTGAAATATTCGCACCAGCCCGAGGAGCCGGAAGTCCTTATCCTATTGCCTTCTGACAAATGTTTACGGTTTACCAATAGTTTCACATAATTAGTACCGTTTCCTCATAGTACAGTGCAACGTGATGTCCGAAATGGCTGACAAAATTAGGTACAAGCACGAAATATATGCAAGACAATATATGGTATATGTATAGCTTGGAAATTGTGACCGTTGCTCGCTCGCTCCACTCGCTCGTAAAAATCAAGTCCAACCCCACAACCGATCCGACACGTTCGCAAATTTGAAATATGTCGCCATCATATCGAATAATGAACGCAAGGTGGATTGGTTTTAGGTTAGGCTATACATTTCGAGCGAGCGCAGCGAGCGAAAGACGCGTATAGGTGTGTCATAAACCAACGGTTTGGAACATACGGACATTGAAATATTCGCAACAGCCCGAGGAGCCGGAAGTATTTATCCTATTGCCTACCGACACATGTTTACAGTTTATGAATAGTTTCACATAAATAGTACTATTTCCTCATAGTACAGTGCAATGTGATGTCCGAAATGGCTGACAAAATTAGGTAATAACACGAAATATATGGAAGGCAATATAAGGTATATGTATAGCTTGGAAATTGGGACCGTTGCTCGCTCGCTCCGCTCGCTCGTAAAAATCTAGTCCAACCCCACAACCGATCCGACACGTTCGCAAATTTGAAATATGTCGCCATCATATCGAATAATGAACGCAAGATGGATTGGTTTTAGGTTAGGCTATAGTTTTCGAGCGAGCGCAGCGAGCGAGAGACGCGTATAGGTGTGTCATAAACCAACGGTTTGGAACATACGGACATTGAAATATTCGCACCAGCCCGAGGAGCCGGAAGTATTTATCCTATTGCCTACCGACACATGTTTACAGTTTATGAATAGTTTCACATAAATAGTACTATTTCCTCATAGTACAGTGCAATGTGATGTCCGAAATGGCTGACAAAATTAGGTAATAACACGAAATATATGGAAGGCAATATAAGGTATATGTATAGCTTGGAAATTGTGACCGTTGCTCGCTCGCCCCGCTCGCTCGTAAAAATCTAGTCCAACCTCGCAACCGATCCCACACGTTCGCAAATTTGAAATATGTCGCCACCATATCGAATAATGAACGCAAGATGGATTGGTTTTAGGTTAGGCTATAGTTTTCGAGCGAGCGCAGCGGGCGAGAGACGCGTATAGGTGTGTCATAAACCAACGGTTTGGCACATACGGACATTGAAATATTCGCACCAGCCCGAGGAGCCGGAAGTCCTCATCCTATTGCCTTCTGACAAATGTTTACGGTTTACCAATAGTTTCACATAATTAGTACCGTTTCCTCGTAGTACAGTGCAACGTGATGTCCGAAATGGCTGACAAAATTAGGTACAAGCACGAAATATATGCAAGACAATATATGGTATATGTATAGCTTGGAAATTGTGACCGTTGCTCGCTCGCTCCGCTCGCTCGTAAAAATCTAGTCCAACCCCACAACCGATCCGACACGTTCGCAAATTTGAAATATGTCGCCACCATATCGAATAATGAACGGAAGATGGATTGGTTTTAGGTTAGGCTATAGCTTTCGTGCGAGCGCAGCGAACGAGAGACGCGTAAAGGTGTGTCACAAACCATCGGTTTGGCACATACGGACTCTGATATATTCGCACCAGCCCGAGGAGCCGGAAGTCTTTATCCTATTGCCTACCGACACATGTTTACAGTTTATGAATAGTTTCACATAAATAGTACTATTTCCTCATAGTACAATGCAATGTGATGTCCGAAATGGCTGACAAAATTAGGTACAAGCACGAAATATATGCAAGACAATATATGGTATATGTATAGCTTGGAAATTGTGACCGTTGCTCGCTCGCTCCGCTCGCTCGAAAAAATCTAGTCCAACCTCACAACCGATCCGACACGTTCGCAAATTTGAAATATGTCGCCATCATATTCGAATAATGAACGCAAGATGGATTGGTTTTAGGTTAGGTTATAGTTTTCGAGCGAGCGCCGCGAGCGAGAGACGCGTAAGGGTGTGTCATAAACCAACGGTTTGGCACATACGGACATTGAAATATTCGCACCAGCCCGAGGAGCCGGAAGTATTTATCCTATTGCCTACCGACACATGTTTACAGTTTATGAATAGTTTCACATAAATAGTACTATTTCCTCATAGTACAGTGCAATGTGATGTCCGAAATGGCTGACAAAATTAGGTAATAACACGAAATATATGGAAGGCAATATAAGGTATATGTATAGCTTGGAAATTGTGACCGTTGCTCGCTCGCTCCGCTCGCTCGTAAAAATCTAGTCCAACCCCACAACCGATCCGACACGTTCGCAAATTTGAAATATGTCGCCATCATATCGAATAATGAACGCAAGATGGATTGGTTTTAGGTTAGGCTATAGTTTTCGAGCGAGCGCAGCGAGCGAGAGACGCGTATAGGTGTGTCATAAACCAACGGTTTGGAACATACGGACATTGAAATATTCGCACCAGCCCGAGGAGCCGGAAGTATTTATCCTATTGCCTACCGACACATGTTTACAGTTTATGAATAGTTTCACATAAATAGTACTATTTCCTCATAGTACAGTGCAATGTGATGTCCGAAATGGCTGACAAAATTAGGTAATAACACGAAATATATGGAAGGCAATATAAGGTATATGTATTGCTTGGAAATTGTGACCGTTGCTCGCTCGCTCCGCTCGCTCGTAAAAATCTAGTCCAACCCCACAACCGATCCGACACGTTCGCATATTTGAAATATGTCGCCATCATATCGAATAATGAACGCAAGATGGATTGGTTTTAGGTTAGGCTATAGTTTTCGAGCGAGCGCAGCGAGCGAGAGACGCGTATAGGTGTGTCATAAACCAACGTTTGGAACATACGGACATTGAAATATTCGCAACAGCCCGAGGAGCCGGAAGTATTTATCCTATTGCCTACCGACACATGTTTACAGTTTATGAATAGTTTCACATAAATAGTACTATTTCCTCATAGTACAGTGCAATGTGATGTCCGAAATGGCTGACAAAATTAGGTAATAACACGAAATATATGGAAGGCAATATAAGGTATATGTATAGCTTGGAAATTGTGACCGTTGCTCGCTCGCTCCGCTCGCTCGTAAAAATCTAGTCCAACCCCACAACCGATCCCACACGTTCGCAAATTTGAAATATGTCGCCACCATATCGAATAATGAACGCAAGATGGATTGGTTTTAGGTTAGGCTATAGTTTTCGAGCGAGCGCAGCGGGCGAGAGACGCGTATAGGTGTGTCATAAACCAACGGTTTGGCACATACGGACATTGAAATATTCGCACCAGCCCGAGGAGCCGGAAGCCCTTATCCTATTGCCTTCTGACAAATGTTTACGGTTTACCAATAGTTTCACATAATTAGTACCGTTTCCTCATAGTACAGTGCAACGTGATGTCCGAAATGGCTGACAAAATTAGGTACAAGCACGAAATATATGCAAGACTATATATGGTATATGTATAGCTTGGAAATTGTGACCGTTGCTCGCTCGCTCCACTCGCTCGTAAAAATCTAGTCCAACCCCACAACCGATCCGACACGTTCGCAAATTTGAAATATGTCGCCATCATATCGAATAATGAACGCAAGATGGATTGGTTTTAGGTTAGGCTATAGTTTTCGAGCGAGCGCCGCGAGCGAGGGACGCGTATAGGTGTGTCATAAACCAACGGTTTGGCACATACGGACATAGAAATATTCGCACCAGCCCGAGGAGCCGGAAGTATTTATCCTATTGCCTACCGACACATGTTTACAGTTTATGAATAGTTTCACATAAATAGTACTATTTCCTCATAGTACAGTGCAATGTGATGTCCGGAATGGCTGACAAAATTAGGTAATAACACGAAATATATGGAAGGCAATATAAGGTATATGTATAGCTTGGAAATTGTGACCGTTGCTGGCTCGCTCCGCTCGCTCGTAAAAATCTAGTCCAACCCCACAACCGATCCGACACGTTCGCAAATTTGAAATATGTCGCCATCATATCGAATAATGAACGCAAGATGGATTGGTTTTAGGTTAGGCTATAGTTTTCGAGCGAGCGCAGCGAGCGAGAGACGCGTATAGGTGTGTCATAAACCAACGGTTTGGAACATACGGACATTGAAATATTCGCACCAGCCCGAGGAGCCGGAAGTATTTATCCTATTGCCTACCGACACATGTTTACAGTTTATGAATAGTTTCACATAAATAGTACTATTTCCTCATAGTACAGTGCAATGTGATGTCCGAAATGGCTGACAAAATTAGGTAATAACACGAAATATATGGAAGGCAATATAAGGTATATGTATAGCTTGGAAATTGTGACCGTTGCTCGCTCGCCCCGCTCGCTCGTAAAAATCTAGTCCAACCTCGCAACCGATCCCACACGTTCGCAAATTTGAAATATGTCGCCACCATATCGAATAATGAACGCAAGATGGATTGGTTTTAGGTTAGGCTATAGTTTTCGAGCGAGCGCAGCGAGCGAGAGACGCGTATAGGTGTGTCATAAACCAACGGTTTGGCACATACGGACATTGAAATATTCGCACCAGCCCGAGGAGCCGGAAGCCCTTATCCTATTGCCTTCTGACAAATGTTTACGGTTTACCAATAGTTTCACATAATTAGTACCGTTTCCTCATAGTACAGTGCAACGTGATGTCCGAAATGGCTGACAAAATTAGGTACAAGCACGAAATATATGCAAGACTATATATGGTATATGTATAGCTTGGAAATTGTGACCGTTGCTCGCTCGCTCCACTCGCTCGTAAAAATCTAGTCCAACCCCACAACCGATCCGACACGTTCGCAAATTTGAAATATGTCGCCATCATATCGAATAATGAACGCAAGATGGATTGGTTTTAGGTTAGGCTATAGTTTTCGAGCGAGCGCCGCGAGCGAGGGACGCGTATAGGTGTGTCATAAACCAACGGTTTGGCACATACGGACATAGAAATATTCGCACCAGCCCGAGGAGCCGGAAGTATTTATCCTATTGCCTACCGACACATGTTTACAGTTTATGAATAGTTTCACATAAATAGTACTATTTCCTCATAGTACAGTGCAATGTGATGTCCGGAATGGCTGACAAAATTAGGTAATAACACGAAATATATGGAAGGCAATATAAGGTATATGTATAGCTTGGAAATTGTGACCGTTGCTGGCTCGCTCCGCTCGCTCGTAAAAATCTAGTCCAACCCCACAACCGATCCGACACGTTCGCAAATTTGAAATATGTCGCCATCATATCGAATAATGAACGCAAGATGGATTGGTTTTAGGTTAGGCTATAGTTTTCGAGCGAGCGCAGCGAGCGAGAGACGCGTATAGGTGTGTCATAATCCAACGGTTTGGAACATACGGACATTGAAATATTCGCACCAGCCCGAGGAGCCGGAAGTATTTATCCTATTGCCTACCGACACATGTTTACAGTTTATGAATAGTTTCACATAAATAGTACTATTTCCTCATAGTACAGTGCAATGTGATGTCCGAAATGGCTGACAAAATTAGGTAATGACACGAAATATATGGAAGGCAATATAAGGTATATGTATAGCTTGGAAATTGTGACCGTTGCTCGCTCGCTCCGCTCGCTCGTAAAAACCTAGTCCAACCTCGCAACCGATCCCACACGTTCGCATATTTGAAATATGTCGCCACCATATCGAATAATGAACGCAAGATGGATTGGTTTTAGGTTAGGCTATAGTTTTCGAGCGAGCGCAGCGAGCGAGAGACGCGTATAGGTGTGTCATAAACCAACGGTTTGGCACATACGGACAATGAAATATTCGCACCAGCCCGAGGAGCCGGAAGTCCTTATCCTATTGCCTTCTGACAAATGTTTACGGTTTACCAATAGTTTCACATAATTAGTACCGTTTCCTCATAGTACAGTGCAACGTGATGTCCGAAATGGCTGACAAAATTAGGTACAAGCACGAAATATATGCAAGACAATATATGGTATATGTATAGCTTGGAAATTGTGACCGTTGCTCGCTCGCTCCACTCGCTCATAAAAATCTAGTCCAACCCCACAACCGATCCGACACGTTCGCAAATTTGAAATATGTCGCCATCATATCGAATAATGAACGCAAGATGGATTGGTTTTAGGTTAGGCTATAGTTTTCGAGCGAGCGCCGCGAGCGAGGGACGCGTATAGGTGTGTCATAAACCAACGGTTTGGCACATACGGACATAGAAATATTCGCACCAGCCCGAGGAGCCGGAAATATTTATCCTATTGCCTACCGACACATGTTTACAGTTTATGAATAGTTTCACATAAATAGTACTATTTCCTCATAGTACAGTGCAATGTGATGTCCGAAATGGCTGACAAAATTAGGTAATAACACGAAATATATGGAAGGCAATATAACGTATATGTATCGCTTGGAAATTGTGACCGTTGCTCGCTCGCTCCGCTCGCTCGTAAAAATCTAGTCCAACCTCACAACCGATCCCACACGTTCGCAAATTTGAAATATGTCGCCACCATATCGAATAATGAACGGAAGATGGATTGGTTTTAGGTTAGGCTATAGTTTGCGAGCGAGCGCAGCGAGCGAGAGACACGTATAGGTGTGTCATAAACAAACGGTTTGGCACACACGGACATTGAAATATTCGCACCAGCCCGAGGAGCCGGAAGTATTTATCCTATTGCCTACCGACACATGTTTACAGTTTATGAATAGTTTCACATAAATAGCACTATTTCCACATAGTACAATGCAACGTGATGTCCGAAATGGCTGACAAAATTAGGTAATAACACGACATATATGCAAGGCGATATAAGGTGTATGTATAGGTTGGAAATTGTGATCGTTGCTCGCTCGCTCCGCTCGCTCGTAAAAATCTAGTCCAACCTCACAACCGATCCCACACGTTCGCAAATTTGAAATATGTCGCCACCATATCGAATAATGAACGGAAGATGGATTGGTTTTAGGTTAGGCTATAGCTTTCGTGCGAGCGCAGCGAACGATAGACGCGTAAAGGTGTGTCACAAACCATCGGTTTGGCACATACGGACATTGATATATTCGCACCAGCCCGAGGAGCCGGGAGTCTTTATCCTATTGCCTTCTGACAAATGTTTACGGTTTACCAATAGTTTCACATAATTAGTACCGTTTCCTCATAGTACAGTGCAACGTGATGTCCGAAGTGGCTGACAAAATTAGGTACAAGCACGAAATATATGCAAGACAATATATGGTATATGTATAGCTTGGAAATTGTGACCGTTGCTCGCTCGCTCCACTCGCTCGTAAAAATCTAGTCCAACCCCACAACCGATCCGACACGTTCGCAAATTTGAAATATGTCGCCATCATATCGAATAATGAACGCAAGATGGATTGGTTTTAGGTTATGTTATAGTTTTCGAGCGAGCGCCGCGAGCGAGAGACGCGTAATGGTGTGTCATAAACCAACGGTTTGGCACATACGGACATTGATATATTCGCACCAGCCCGAGGAGCCGGAAGTCTTTATCCTATTGCCTACCGACACATGTTTACGGTTTACCAATAGTTTCACATAATTAGTACCGTTTCCTCATAGTACAGTGCAACGTGATGTCCGAAATGGCTGACAAAATTAGGTAATAACACGAAATATATGGATGGCAATATAAGGTATATGTATAGCTTGGAAATTGTGACCGTTGCTCGCTCGCTCCGCTCGCTCGTAAAAATCTATTCCAACCCCACAACCGATCCGACACGTTCGCAAATTTGAAATATGTCGCCATCATATCGAATAATGAACGCAAGATGGATTGGTTTTAGGTTAGGTTATAGTTTTCGAGCGAGCGCCGCGAGCGAGAGACGCGTAATGGTGTGTCATAAACCAACGGTTTGGCACATACGGACATTGAAATATTCGCACCAGCCCGAGGAGCCGGAAGTATTTATCCTATTGCCTACCGACACATGTTTACAGTTTATGAAAAGTTTCACATAAATAGTACTATTTCCTCATAGTACAGTGCAATGTGATGTCCGAAATGGCTGACAAAATTAGGTAATAACACGAAATATATGGAAGGCAATATAAGGTATATGTATAGCTTGGAAATTGTGACCGTTGCTCGCTCGCTCCGCTCGCTCGTAAAAATCTAGTCCAACCCCACAACCGATCCGACACGTTCGCAAATTTGAAATATGTCGCCATCATATCGAATAATGAACGCAAGATGGATTGGTTTTAGGTTAGGCTATAGTTTTCGAGCGAGCGCAGCGAGCGAGAGACGCGTATAGGCGTGTCATAAACTAACGGTTTGGAACATACGGACATTGAAATATTCGCACCAGCCCGAGGAGCCGGAAGTATTTATCCTATTGCCTACCGACACATGTTTACAGTTTATGAATAGTTTCACATAAATAGTACTATTTCCTCATAGTACAGTGCAACGTGATGTCCGAAATGGCTGACAAAATTAGGTACAAGCACGAAATATATGCAAGACAATATATGGTATATGTATAGCTTGGAAATTGTGACCGTTGCTCGCTCGCTCCGCTCGCTCGAAAAAATCTAGTCCAACCTCACAACCGATCCGACACGTTCGCAAATTTGAAATATGTCGCCATCATATCGAATAATGAACGCAAGATGGATTGGTTTTAGGTTAGGTTATAGTTTTCGAGCGAGCGCCGCGAGCGAGAGACGCGTAATGGTGTGTCATAAACCAACGGTTTGGCACATACGGACATTGAAATATTCGCACCAGCCCGAGGAGCCGGAAGTATTTATCCTCTTGCCTACCGACACATGTTTACAGTTTATGAATAGTTTCACATAAATAGTACTATTTCCTCATAGTACAGTGCAATGTGATGTCCGAAATGGCTGACAAAATTAGGTAATAACACGAAATATATGGAAGGCAATATAAGGTATATGTATAGCTTGGAAATTGTGACCGTTGCTCGCTCGCTCCGCTCGCTCGTAAAAATCTAGACCAACCTCGCAACCGATCCCACACGTTCGCAAATTTGAAATATGTCGCCACCATATCGAATAATGAACGCAAGATGGATTGGTTTTAGGTTAGGCTATAGTTTTCGAGCGAGCGCAGCGAGCGAGAGACGCGTATAGGTGTGTCATAAACCAACGGTTTGGCACATACGGACATTGAAATATTCGCACCAGCCCGAGGAGCCGGAAGTCCTTATCCTATTGCCTTCTGACAAATGTTTACGGTTTACCAATAGTTTCACATAATTAGTACCGTTTCCTCATAGTACAGTGCAACGTGATGTCCGAAATGGCTGACAAAATTAGGTACAAGCACGAAATATATGCAAGACAATATATGGTATATGTATAGCTTGGAAATTGTGACCATTGATCGCTCGCTCCACTCGCTCGTAAAAATCTAGTCCAACCCCACAACCGATCCGACACGTTCGCAAATTTGAAATATGTCGCCATCATATCGAATAATGAACGGAAGATGGATTGGTTTTAGGTTAGGCTATAGCTTTCGTGCGAGCGCAGCGAACGATAGACGCGTAAAGGTGTGTCACAAACCATCGGTTTGGCACATACGGACATTGATATATTCGCACCAGCCCGAGGAGCCGGAAGTATTTATCCTATTGCCTTCTGACAAATGTTTACGGTTTACCAATAGTTTCACATAATTAGTACCGTTTCCTCATAGTACAGTGCAACGTGATGTCCGAAATGGCTGACAAAATTAGGTACAAGCACGAAATATATGCAAGACAATATATGGTATATGTATAGCTTGGAAATTGTGACCGTTGCTCGCTCGCTCCGCTCGCTCGAAAAAATCTAGTCCAACCTCACAACCGATCCGACACGTTCGCAAATTTGAAATATGTCGCCATCATATCGAATAATGAACGCAAGATGGATTGGTTTTAGGTTAGGTTATAGTTTTCGAGCGAGCGCCGCGAGCGAGAGACGCGTAATGGCGTGTCATAAACCACCGGTTTGGCACATACGGACATTGAAATATTCGCACCAGCCCGAGGAGCCGGAAGTATTTATCCTCTTGCCTACCGACACATGTTTACAGTTTATGAATAGTTTCACATAAATAGTACTATTTCCTCATAGTACAGTGCAATGTGATGTCCGAAATGGCTGACAAAATTAGGTAATAACACGAAATATATGGAAGGCAATATAAGGTATATGTATAGCTTGGAAATTGTGACCGTTGCTCGCTCGCTCCGCTCGCTCGTAAAAATCTAGTCCAACCCCACAACCGATCCGACACGTTCGCAAATTTGAAATATGTCGCCATCATATCGAATAATGAACGCAAGATGGATTGGTTTTAGGTTATGTTATAGTTTTCGAGCGAGCGCCGCGAGCGAGAGACGCGTAATGGTGTGTCATAAACCAACGGTTTGGCACATACGGACATTGATATATTCGCACCAGCCCGAGGAGCCGGAAGTCTTTATCCTATTGCCTACCGACACATGTTTACGGTTTACCAATAGTTTCACATAATTAGTACCGTTTCCTCATAGTACAGTGCAACGTGATGTCCGAAATGGCTGACAAAATTAGGTAATAACACGAAATATATGGAAGGCAATATAAGGTATATGTATAGCTTGGAAATTGTGACCGTTGCTCGCTCGCTCCGCTCGCTCGTAAAAATCTAGTCCAACCCCACAACCGATCCGACACGTTCGCAAATTTGAAATATGTCGCCATCATATCGAATAATGAACGCAAGATGGATTGGTTATAGGTTAGGTTATAGTTTTCGAGCGAGCGCGGCGAGCGAGAGACGCGTAATGGTGTGTCATAAACCAACGGTTTGGCACATACGGACATTGAAATATTCGCACCAGCCCGAGGAGCCGGAAGTATTTATCCTATTGCCTACCGACACATGTTTACAGTTTATGAATAGTTTCACATAAATAGTACTATTTCCTCATAGTACAGTGCAATGTGATGTCCGAAATGGCTGACAAAATTAGGTAATAACACGAAATATATGGAAGGCAATATAAGGTATATGTATAGCTTGGAAATTGTGACCGTTGCTCGCTCGCTCCGCTCGCTCGTAAAAATCTAGTCCAACCCCACAACCGATCCGACACGTTCGCAAATTTGAAATATGTCGCCATCATATCGAATAATGAACGCAAGATGGATTGGTTTTAGGTTAGGCTATAGTTTTCGAGCGAGCGCAGCGAGCGAGAGACGCGTATAGGTGTGTCATAAACCAACGGTTTGGAACATACGGACATTGAAATATTCGCACCAGCCCGAGGAGCCGGAAGTATTTATCCTATTGCCTACCGACACATGTTTGCAGTTTATGAATAGTTTCACATAAATAGTACTATTTCCTCATAGTACAGTGCAATGTGATGTCCGAAATGGCTGACAAAATTAGGTAATAACACGAAATATATGGAAGGCAATATAAGGTATATGTATAGCTTGGAAATTGTGACCGTTGCTCGCTCGCTCCGCTCGCTCGTTAAAATCTAGTCCAACCCCACAACCGATCCGACACGTTCGCAAATTTGAAATATGTCGCCATCATATCGAATAATGAACGCAAGATGGATTGGTTTTAGGTTAGGCTATAGTTATCGAGCGAGCGCAGAGAGCGAGAGACGCGTATAGGTGTGTCATAAACCAACGGTTTGGAACATACGGACATTGAAATATTCGCACCAGCCCGAGGAGACGGAAGTATTTATCCTATTGCCTACCGACACATGTTTACAGTTTATGAATAGTTTCACATAAATAGTACTATTTCCACATAGTACAATGCAATGTGATGTCCGAAATGGCTGACAAAATTAGGTAATAACACGAAATATATGGAAGGCAATATAAGGTATATGTATAGCTTGGAAATTGTGACCGTTGCTCGCTCGCTCCGCTCGCTCGTAAAAATCTAGTCCAACCTCGCAACCGATCCCACACGTTCGCAAATTTGAAATATGTCGCCACCATATCGAATAATGAACGCAAGATGGATTGGTTTTAGGTTAGGCTATAGTTTTCGAGCGAGCGCAGCGAGCGAGAGACGCGTATAGGTGTGTCATAAACCAACGGTTTGGCACATACGGACATTGAAATATTCGCACCAGCCCGAGGAGCCGGAAGTCCTTATCCTATTGCCTTCTGACAAATGTTTACGGTTTACCAATAGTTTCACATATTTAGTACCGTTTCCTCATAGTACAGTGCAACGTGATGTCCGAAATGGCTGACAAAATTAGGTACAAGCACGAAATATATGCAAGACAATATATGGTATATGTATAGCTTGGAAATTGTGACCGTTGCTCGCTCGCTCCGCTCGCTCGAAAAAATCTAGTCCAACCTCACAACCGATCCGACACGTTCGCAAATTTGAAATATGTCGCCATCACATCGAATAATGAACGCAAGATGGATTGGTTTTAGGTTAGGTTATAGTTTTCGAGCGAGCGCCGCGAGCGAGAGACGCGTAATGGTGTGTCATAAACCAACGGTTTGGCACATACGGACATTGAAATATTCGCACCAGCCCGAGGAGCCGGAAGTATTTATCCTCTTGCCTACCGACACATGTTTACAGTTTATGAATAGTTTCACATAAATAGTACTATTTCCTCATAGTACAGTGCAATGTGATGTCCGAAATGGCTGACAAAATTAGGTAATAACACGAAATATATGGAAGGCAATATAAGGTATATGTATAGCTTGGAAATTGTGACCGTTGCTCGCTCGCTCCGCTCGCTCGTTAAAATCTAGTCCAACCCCACAACCGATCCGACACGTTCGCAAATTTGAAATATGTCGCCATCATATCGAATAATGAACGCAAGATGGATTGGTTTTAGGTTAGGCTATAGTTTTCGAGCGAGCGCAGAGAGCGAGAGACGCGTATAGGTGTGTCATAAACCAACGGTTTGGAACATACGGACATTGAAATATTCGCACCAGCCCGAGGAGACGGAAGTATTTATCCTATTGCCTACCGACACATGTTTACAGTTTATGAATAGTTTCACATAAATAGTACTATTTCCACATAGTACAATGCAATGTGATGTCCGAAATGGCTGACAAAATTAGGTAATAACACGAAATATATGGAAGGCAATATAAGGTATATGTATAGCTTGGAAATTGTGACCGTTGCTCGCTCGCTCCGCTCGATCGTAAAAATCTAGTCCAACCTCGCAACCGATCCCACACGTTCGCAAATTTGAAATATGTCGCCACCATATCGAATAATGAACGCAAGATGGATTGGTTTTAGGTTAGGCTATAGTTTTCGAGCGAGCGCAGCGAGCGAGAGACGCGTATAGGTGTGTCATAAACCAACGGTTTGGCACATACGGACATTGAAATATTCGCACCAGCCCGAGGAGCCGGAAGTCCTTATCCTATTGCCTTCTGACAAATGTTTACGGTTTACCAATAGTTTCACATATTTAGTACCGTTTCCTCATAGTACAGTGCAACGTGATGTCCGAAATGGCTGACAAAATTAGGTACAAGCACGAAATATATGCAAGACAATATATGGTATATGTATAGCTTGGAAATTGTGACCGTTGCTCGCTCGCTCCACTCGCTCGTAAAAATCTAGTCCAACCCCACAACCGATCCGACACGTTCGCAAATTTGAAATATGTCGCCATCATATCGAATAATGAACGGAAGATGGATTGGTTTTAGGTTAGGCTATAGCTTTCGTGCGAGCGCAGCGAACGATAGACGCGTAAAGGTGTGTCACAAACCATCGGTTTGGCACATACGGACATTGAAATATTCGCACGAGCCCGAGGAGCCGGGAGTATTTATCCTATTGCCTACCGACACATGTTTACAGTTTATGAATAGTTTCACATAAATAGTACTATTTCCTCATAGTACAGTGCAATATGATGTCCGAAATGGCTGACAAAATTAGGTAATAACACGAAATATATGGAAGGCAATATAAGGTATATGTATAGCTTGGAAATTGTGACCGTTGCTCGCTCGCTCCGCTCGCTCGTAAAAATCTAGTCCAACCCCACAACCGATCCGACACGTTCGCAAATTTGAAATATGTCGCCATCATATCGAATAATGAACGCAAGATGGATTGGTTTTAGGTTAGGCTATAGTTTTCGAGCGAGCGCAGCGATCGAGAGACGCGTATAGGTGTGTCATAATCCAACGGTTTGGAACATACGGACATTGAAATATTCGCACCAGCCCGAGGAGCCGGAAGTATTTATCCTATTGCCTACCGACACATGTTTACAGTTTATGAATAGTTTCACATAAATAGTACTATTTCCTCATAGTACAGTGCAATGTGATGTCCGAAATGGCTGACAAAATTAGGTAATAACACGAAATATATGGAAGGCAATATAAGGTATATGTATAGCTTGGAAATTGTGACCGTTGCTCGCTCGCTCCGCTCGCTCGTAAAAATCTAGTCCAACCCCACAACCGATCCGACACGTTCGCAAATTTGAATATGTCGCATCATATCGAATAATGAACGCAAGATGGATTGGTTTTAGGTTAGGCTATAGTTTTCGAGCGAGCGCAGCGAGCGAGAGACGCGTATAGGCGTGTCATAAACCAACGGTTTGGAACATACGGACATTGAAATATTCGCACCAGCCCGAGGAGCCGGAAGTATTTATCCTATTGCCTACCGACACATGTTTACAGTTTATGAATAGTTTCACATAAATAGTACTATTTCCTCATAGTACAGTGCAATGTGATGTCCGAAATGGCTGACAAAATTAGGTAATAACACGAAATATATGGAAGGCAATATAAGGTATATGTATAGCTTGGAAATTGTGACCGTTGCTCGCTCGCTCCGCTCGCTCGTAAAAATCTAGTCCAACCTCGCAACCGATCCCACACGTTCGCAAATTTGAAATATGTCGCCACCATATCGAATAATGAACGCAAGATGGATTGGTTTTAGGTTAGGCTATAGTTTTCGAGCGAGCGCAGCGAGCGAGAGACGCGTATAGGTGTGTCATAAACCAACGGTTTGGCACATACGGACATTGAAATATTCGCACCAGCCCGAGGAGCCGGAAGTCCTTATCCTATTGCCTGCTGACAAATGTTTACGGTTTACCAATAGTTTCACATAATTAGTACCGTTTCCTCATAGTACAGTGCAACGTGATGTCCGAAATGGCTGACAAAATTAGGTACACGCACGAAATATATGCAAGACAATATATGGTATATGTATAGCTTGGAAATTGTGACCGTTGCTCGCTCGCTCCGCTCGCTCGAAAAAATCTAGTCCAACCTCACAACCGATCCGACACGTTCGCAAATTTGAAATATGTCGCCATCATATCGAATAATGAACGCAAGATGGATTGGTTTTAGGTTAGGTTATAGTTTTCGAGCGAGCGCCGCGAGCGAGAGACGCGTAATGGTGTGTCATAAACCAACGGTTTGGCACATACGGACATTGAAATATTCGCACCAGCCCGAGGAGCCGGAAGTATTTATCCTCTTGCCTACCGACACATGTTTACAGTTTATGAATAGTTTCACATAAATAGTACTATTTCCTCATAGTACAGTGCAATGTGATGTCCGAAATGGCTGACAAAATTAGGTAATAACACGAAATATATGGAAGGCAATATAAGGTATATGTATAGCTTGGAAGTTGTGACCGTTGCTCGCTCGCTCCGCTCGCTCGTAAAAAATCTAGTCCACCCCACAACCGATCCGACACGTTCGCAAATTTGAAATATGTCGCCATCATATCGAATAATGAACGGAAGATGGATTGGTTTTAGGTTAGGCTATAGCTTTCGTGCGAGCGCAGCGAACGATAGACGCGTAAAGGTGTGTCACAAACCATCGGTTTGGCACATACGGACATTGATATATTCGCACCAGCCCGAGGAGCCGGAAGTCTTTATCCTATTGCCTTCTGACAAATGTTTACGGTTTACCAATAGTTTCACATAATTAGTACCGTTTCCTCATAGTACAGGGCAACGTGATGTCCGAAATGGCTGACAAAATTAGGTACAAGCACGAAATATATGCAAGACAATATATGGTATATGTATAGCTTGGAAATTGTGACCGTTGCTCGCTCGCTCCGCTCGCTCGAAAAAATCTAGTCCAACCTCACAACCGATCCGACACGTTCGCAAATTTGAAATATGTCGCCATCATATCGAATAATGAACGCAAGATGGATTGGTTTTAGGTTAGGTTATAGTTTTCGAGCGAGCGCCGCGAGCGAGAGACGCGTAATGGTGTGTCATAAACCAACGGTTTGGCACATACGGACATTGAAATATTCGCACCAGCCCGAGGAGCCGGAAGTATTTATCCTCTTGCCTACCGACACATGTTTACAGTTTATGAATAGTTTCACATAAATAGTACTATTTCCTCATAGTACAGTGCAACGTGATGTCCGAAATGGCTGACAAAATTAGGTACAAGCACGAAATATATGCAAGACAATATATGGTATATGTATAGCTTGGAAATTGTGACCGTTGCTCGCTCGCTCCACTCGCTCGTAAAAATCTAGTCCAACCCCACAACCGATCCGACACGTCGCAAATTTGAAATATGTCGCCATCATATCGAATAATGAACGGAAGATGGATTGGTTTTAGGTTAGGCTATAGCTTTCGTGCGAGCGCAGCGAACGATAGACGCGTAAAGGTGTGTCACAAACCATCGGTTTGGCACATACGGACATTGATATATTCGCACCAGCCCGAGGAGCCGGAAGTCTTTATCCTATTGCCTTCTGACAAATGTTTACGGTTTACCAATAGTTTCACATAATTAGTACCGTTTCCTCATAGTACAGTGCAACGTGATGTCCGAAATGGCTGACAAAATTAGGTACAAGCACGAAATATATGCAAGACAATATATGGTATATGTATAGCTTGAAATTGTGACCGTTGCTCGCTCGCTCCGCTCGCTCGAAAAAATCTAGTCCAACCTCACAACCGATCCGACACGTTCGCAAATTTGAAATATGTCGCCATCATATCGAATAATGAACCGCAAGATGGATTGGTTTTAGGTTAGGTTATAGTTTTAGAGCGAGCGCCGCGAGCGAGAGACGCGTAATGGCGTTTCATAAACCAACGGTTTGGCACATACGGACATTGAAATATTCGCACCAGCCCGAGGAGCCGGAAGTATTTATCCTCTTGCCTACCGACACATGTTTACAGTTTATGAATAGTTTCACATAAATAGTACTATTTCCTCATAGTACAGTGCAATGTGATGTCCGAAATGGCTGACAAAATTAGGTAATAACACGAAATATATGGAAGGCAATATAAGGTATATGTATAGCTTGGAAATTGTGACCGTTGCTCGCTCGCTCCGCTCGCTCGTAAAAATCTAGTCCAACCCCACAACCGATCCGACACGTTCGCAATTTGAAATATGTCGCCGTCATATCGAATAATGAACGCAAGATGAATTGGTTTTAGGTTATGTTATAGTTTTCGAGCGAGCGCCGCGAGCGAGAGACGCGTAATGGTGTGTCATAAACCAACGGTTTGGCACATACGGACATTGATATATCGCACCAGCCCGAGGAGCCGGAAGTCTTTATCCTATTGCCTACCGACACATGTTTACGGTTTACCAATAGTTTCACATAATTAGTACCGTT